>NC_051180.1:29693025-29906132 GCF_013339695.2 Rhipicephalus sanguineus
TCCTGTTGTTCACCAACAACCACAATGTTTCCACAAATTTCAAAGGTCACCTCTGCAACTGAGTCTAGACCATTCTTCGTTGCGTTTTTCTCCCTTTATTACTTGAAAATTAAAGCGTCGCGTGTCTTGTTCACATCACGTGAGCTTGCCTGCAACACATTTACCTGGAGGAAAACATGATCAGGGATAGCTGAGCCAAATGGTAGATTTGTCTCACTGCTTTTACAAAATAATATGCTGTAGCACTGCAGCAGGGGCGTAGCCAGGGGGGGGTTGGGGGGGTTCAAACCCCCCCGAAATTTTTCAATTTTGCTTGTGTATATATACACGCACACATACAAACGCACGCACGAACATACAAAAAGTATGGTTGAACCCCCCCCCCCCCCCCGAAAAAAATTTCTGGCTACGCCCCTGCACTGCAGCATATTATGACATTGATCTACTTATGCTCCATGGGTTCGTCTACATGAGCCAAAGGCTACGACTGTTAGGTGCACTTTCTGTGTACATATATGCAAAAGTATGTGTTTGTGTATATGTGCAAAAGGCAATGACACAACGCAGGGCAATAAAAAAAAAGTACAGGAAAGGGTGTTCTTCCTGTACCCCTTGTTTTCTTCGGCTTGCGTTGCGTCATTATCTTTTGCACAGTATGAACCAACCATTCGAACAACTTGTTTTGTTATGATATATTTCAATGCGCGGCAATGTTTCGCTTCATGCTGTTAGTCATAATCTGTACAACTCGTATGTGTACACTTATTTACGCTGATGTAGCACTTCATTATATGCTTACCCTGCTTATGTGATTGTATTATGCTGTATTATGCGTTTTCATATCCTATTTATATTGTACGCGTGCTCGATGTAAGCATTCCTGTATTCAGGTTTTACCACAGCAGTATTTCGAATCTTTTTCGTTTTCTTTTGTTATTATTACCGATATTATAGCCCAAATATTGCCTAAACGTGCAGCCATTTACGTTTCCTTCAATAAAATGTCATGTGAAGAAAGTTATATGCGCCTTTTGCTTCTCGAGCGAGCGCCGAAAGCGGCTGCTATGCAGCTGCGACGGCGCCGCTCGCCACCATTCGCCATGCTACCACAGAGGCTACAACGAAGCAGAAAAACAACTACACACATTACGTACGTACATCGGCAATAAAGAGAGAAGACAGTGCAGTAACAATTAGTGCGCAAACGCTCGAACCGACGTCGCGGCCGTGGGGCCGGCGGCACCACGAGCGAGGAAGCGACCGCAAATGGGCGCGGCCATATTGGATTTTTTTTCTTTCGGATTGGCTCGCCTCCAGCAGAAATCCAAAATCCAGTCAATTGCCGCCGCTCCCAGGAACCGCCACCGTCGCCGGAAGCGGAAAAACGTCCCCATTGGCCCTATGGGTATGTCACTCCACTGACCCAGCGATGTCCGCTCCGGATCCTTTTGGACCAACTAGACTTAGATAATTTTCTGTAAACAAGATTCTAGGGCCAAGGACATGTGCGTCGAGGGCGCAGAAGGCAACGAAAGTGCTACTGAGATATCTAAAATCAAGAGATCTGTGTGGCCGCCTCTAGACGATGTGCTCCCCCAAGTGTGCCTGCGATTCCGTCCATCTCTCTCGTTTCTTTTGTCTCTCTTTTCGCCCCATTATCCCTTCCCCAGTGCAGGGTTGCAAACCGGACGTGCGTCTGGTTAACCTGCCTATCTTTCCTTGCTTCTATATCTCTGTCTTCTGCGCAGGGTAGCCTGCCTGTTTAGAAGCTGAGTAAACTTCCTTGCCTTGAATCTGTCCTTCCACTAGCTCCTTCTAACTAGACCTCGCAACACATACTGCGTCCGCTTTATGTTGGAGGCATGCTAAGGAAGCCCGCGAATAGTTATTTGTGGTAGTTAGAGACATTGTGAAGTGTCTGAAGGCTTTATGGTATGAAAGACGTTGCAATGCAAAATAAAGCGCTTTCATCCGAGTAACTGAAATGAAATCCACGACACGTATTCAACGCGTCAATATAAAATCGCCTTAAATACGCAAAAAGCAAAATGTTATTTGAACACATTTACAAAGCATAACACAGCAAGTCCGTGGATAATCAAGCAAAAGAAGATGTATAACTATGCAGCAGAACTAATTCACCCTCCTACCCGATATATTTGCATGTTGTGGTATCAGTATTGAGTTTATCAGTCTTGAAACGTCACTACATGGAAGAGTCATTTGCCTGGCAATGTACTTGTACAGGCACAGCGATTACCGAAGCCTGACAGTATCATCCATTCATTAAAAGAAGTAGCATACATTAGACTGCGTTAAGTTTTGAAACAGCTCACAGCAAAATATCGTGTCAATGGCAGAAGAAAAATGCGCGACAAAAAAGAAAGTTTTGAAATATTTTGCATTTTTTACACGAATAGTCTCTGTCCCGGTCGTTTTAAGCTGATGTCACTAGAGCGTTCTTACTTTTTTCTATGTGATTCTTGAGCAGCACTTTGAATCAAGAATGGGATACGAAAGAGAAGCGCAACTCACTTCAGCGCTCCCTGACTGCGCAGCCCTGCGAAATCTCGACACATTCATTATATACCGCGCAGGTTGGTTTGCCACAGTGTTTTTCTCGTACCTGCTTCTTTGTTTTATTTTGTTTATATTTATTATTCTTTATTTTTTGAATTTGTTGTCAAAGAGCTTGTGCATGTAGCAGGTGAGGTTATTTCACCGTCTTATGCCCTCTTCGGGTCCTCCGTTCTTCTTTCGCGCTTTCCGTCTTGTCGCCCGAACGAAGAAGCGCTATCAGGCGGCTATTATGTAACTTTCGTTTCTTAGACCGATGTGAGTGATGAACAGCAGTGTACAGACTTACACCATACGTCTTAAGCTGCCAGAACGAGCACTTCTAGCATCACACGACATAAACAAGAGCACCCGTTTTTGCCCTGTAGCCAGGGGGGGAGGGGGGGGTGGAGAGGATCGCAAAAAGAACGTAGCACGTGCCTTGACACGGAAACATACAACCCTAGAAAGTAGAAAGGCGAAAAATCTCTACCCATGCGTACTGGAAGACAGCAGCATAAATATATGTAACACCGCGCTTCGAGTTTGTACCTTAGTTCAGCACGAACTCTCAAGAATGCTGTGAGTGATGAAATGGCGGAAAGTGCGCATGAGTTATTATTGTCCTCGACGATTGCACGTGGCGTCATGTCTGCACTGAATACGGCGTTTAAGTTTATGAAATTGCACTACAGCGAAATACACACGGGTGCCGGTTTAGACGAACCGGCCGTCGCATGCATGTCTACCCAACTTCACTCGTAAGCTTCGCTAATGAAAATCGCAAGCACTGTAAACAATATTTTAAGAAACGTTGTAAAATGTCTCAGCAGGACAGTTGTGGATCACATGTGCAATGGATGTTGGAGCACACACAAAAATTCCTGAATAATTTCTCTCATGGCGCACAGATATTCGAACTCCGATGGACCTTCTGGCGATATTCCTGTTTTAAAAAGAACATGTTGAGAAAACGTAGAAAAAGTCGGTGACATTATCGAAAAATTTTTTGACGGTAGATCGCCACGTCTTCTCCGAAACTTGAAAGAAAAGAATTGTTTAGCATTTTACTAGGTGACCAAACCTTATCGCACCTCTCTTATTTGGAAACCGAAGGACGTGTGCCGCCCATCCAACACCTCCCATCGCATTGAGCCAGACCTGAAGAAACCTTCCAGCATGTCAGTAATGCATTCGTGCGTTCTACAAATTGTTCCACTTCCAAGATTTGGCTTTGTTCGCTTCAAGTAGAAACAATGAAACCGAAACCAAAACAAGAGAAGGCTATACAAGTGATTTCGCCATTCACCCTGCAACAGTGATTTCAAACAAGGCTCACTTCGAGCAAAACTCCGGCGTATCACTACCAGTTGCAAAGAACCTGCGGTAGGTCCCCGATAAAACGAAATGCTGGTGTTTCCGAGATTGCCTTTGAGGCCACAGCAGCTCGCGTTGCTGCTGGCTTCCTGTTTTCATCTTGCTACCAGTAAGCTAACTCACTTTCTTTATTTATTTACGCTAGCTGCGGTGGAATGGACGGCTAGAGGAAGCATCCGATGGCCTACGTCTCGCAAGCGCCACCTCGTGGGATCTCAGCCTTCGTAATGGAAATCCTTACTCGGTCAATTGATGTAGATGCCCGACACGGAACACCGTTTCTCGACCCACGATCTGGTCCCCGATTTCGGGAACAGAGAATGCGAATGGTAAAGAGCTTAACGTGTGCGTATGTGTGCGTCGATAGAATCGCTGCCGTACAATGTTGGGCTCCTCTCGGTCTGAACGTGTCGAAGGTTCGTGAACAACGTATGTGTTAAAGAAAAAAAGAAAGCTCGCGCACAGAACTTAACCACTGAATTCAAATTCAATTGTGACCATGCTGTTGTCAAAACACCTGACATCCAATATTGCCCGATATTAACGAAAAGTACAACCAACAGTAGCCATCAGTTAGCCGACACTGATGAGCTCTGGTTAGCATCATCCAATATTAGCCGGCACTATTCAGTATTAACCATGGATGGTGGTATACTAGTAAGTACGATAGTTGAATTCGGTCAGGAGGAATCGTTCAGACCCGGTTAAACAATGTGTGCATAGCCGCGAGCAGAGTTCTCCATTAGGTGGAGGCACGTATCCCTGCAGTCCCCCCCCCCCCTTTACCCTTTTATTTGTCGAATCCCAAATGCACAAAGCTTCGCAATGAATGCAAAACTGAAAATAAAGCAGTGACATACAGCTCACAATGGCCTACCTTTTCCGCCTGGCTTTCCGGGGGTAAAGGTTCTTGGAGTGCGACATAAGGTGTCATCGGCCACCATTATTGCCAGAAACCTGCATGGTAAAAAGCCTGCATATTCAACAATGAGGAGCCAAGTCCGACTGAGTAAAGGTCTTAGATAGGCTTGATAAGTCTGAATATGCTTAGTTGCATATATTACGCACATTATTTATTCTTGCGGGACTTATTCAGAAATAATCACACAACGTTTCATGTCAGCCGGCATTACTAAGATGTGCCATTGCGAAAAAAAAAAAGGAATACTTAGGTCAGTTTTGCTTGAAGGTACGCCATAAAATGCTTGTTCAACAATGTTCATCACATATGTTCACTCAATGTATTCATATGAAGGTCAATATTAAATTGGCAAGCTTATGGCTAATAATTCTTTCTGACCGGTGCTACTGTTCTTAGCTACGCTGCCATGTACGGCCATTGAAATTCTCCGTGGCCAGGCAAATTAGAATGTAGGCTTACTTAACAGTTCAAGGTCACTGTTGACTAAACGCCGATCCCATGTGATGCGCCTTTATCAGTGTACATAGCAGAGCTGTGTTCATACAAGAGAGCGTGAGTGCCACTTATGTGCTGCTTACTTCATGGCCTCAAACATACGAACTCTATTAAAGGGGGCCCATAATCTACTTCTCCACGAAGGCAAATCGTTGCTTTCCTAAAGGCGTAGGCCGCTAAACACAAAAAGGCTGAAGCTACCAGAACAGTGAAATTCCTCGACGCTGCTCTCACGCCATTCAAACAAACCTCTATGCATAAACTTGCTGGCTAATTACGTTAAACAACTTAATATATTAGAGTGTGTGGGACCTGTTAAAACTTTGCCAGAGTTCAAAGCACATGCGGGAGTATTCGTTTACTACGTATTGAAAGCAACAGAACCATGAGTTCTGCTTATTGAAACTAAATCACGCTTGAAAAATATGCGGTTTTATATCTATTTGTGCCTTTTGGGCTCGTGTCTATGTGAATGATGATATCACTGTTAGACGTGGTTTTACTTTCTCTGCATCGATTTATTCTTTCTGCATACAGAGCCGCTTTTGTGCAGTAAAATTTTTGGTTGAGAGATATTGCCGTCGCCCTTGCTTGGTTTTTTTTTATTATCGAGCGTTAAAGTAGAATAGTATAAAATCTAGTTACTGTGTAGGTTTTGTAAGCACGAATTATTATCTTCACGATAACAATAGTTTAGATTTTGTTCCCGTCTCTAAGCACAATACTCTCTTTCTAAGCGCACTTAGACTGTGTTTCAACAGAGCATAACATTGCTTGTTGTCGGAAAGCAGATTCGAGAGATTTGATTGATACGTGCTATCTTTGCACGTACCAATGCTCTCATCTCTTGTTTATTAGGAAAGCATATGTCATATACCAATGCATACAGCATATAAAGGAGCATACAGGAAAGCTTATGGGAATGCTATGGGGAGACACCATCGGTTGCCTGTAAGGATCTTTCGGCGACATAGAACTTTTCGCAGAGTTTGCCACAGAATGAACACATATAACTTATATGCGGTGCGAATACCTGGTTGCGATGAAGAGCAGAGCCGCGATGAAGTAGACAGAAACCCGTCGCTTCAGTTGTCCAAAAGTCATGAATAAACCGAGAAACAAAAGGAAGCAATAAGGGACAAGACAGTAACAAACACTCGAAGAGTAAAACGTCAGCACAGGACAAACAAGAGAGGTGGTCGCTTCTCAGAACTATGCGTACGTCCACACGGCATGCACACGGCGGTTGAGCACGCTATGAAACCCAACGTTGTCATATTTTATAGCGAAAGAAAGAAAGAAAGAAAGAAAGAAAGAAAGAAAGAAAGAAAGAAAGAAAGAAAAAAATGAAAGAAAGAAAGCCGGATAACACGACGTCTATCACACCTCCTATAGCTCGTAACCGCCACTTTATTCTCCTCTCTCTCTCCCTCTCTCATAGGATATCACACACACCCGCAGGGCCCCATGGATGAATGCGCACTTACGCTCGTTTTATTTCAAATTCAAGTGCCTCTTATTTTGGTCTGGCGTATATTTTTTTCTGTATTTCTCCTTGACGCCACCTTCGCACCCACAATGTTTCTTTTCATATATTACAGATGCGGGACACCGTAAAGAGCGTTGTCGTAGAGAGTTACCATACAACTTGTTTTAGAAAATAACAGCCCTGCAAGTCATCGTTCATTTGAAAATCTTTGACAGGGACGGTCGGTGGGCTCAGCATAAAGGGGACAGTAGCAAGGGGTGGGGGATATATGAACTGGAACTCGCAGTATGAAAGGAGTGGCGAGACACCTGTTATTCTCTGCCGGTGTGGCAGAAACACAAGCTGTGAGAATACGGTCCGGATACTTTTGCGGTTGCCCACCGTGTATTTTCGCCCTAAATACCTTAAGTTTGAACCTGTCTTCATAAGAATTTTTTTAATCTACATTTCTTCATTGCGCAAAGCAAATGGTGTTCGCCATGCTTTAACGCGCCACACTGCCTTTAGAATGCCGTTCCGGAAAAGAAGACTATCCATCTTCCGCGCTTGAGCCTAAAAGCTTTCCAAGCCTTGCATAGTTGCCAGAATACCCCCCAACTCGTGCACGTTTTATGCACACATGCAATCCTTCTCCTATGCCATTATTCTTCCGGAAGCGAACCACCTTTCATCATATATGTGCGCAACTTCTTGCCGCATTCGTTGCCATCGATCACGTTAACTCAACTAGTAAAGAAAAAAGAAGCATGTACCGAAGAGCCCTGTGTGTGATGTTATTGCACCGGAACAGTGTTAGGACCTACGCAATATAACACTTGATTCACGAGTAACAGCTGTCAGACTTCATTGAAATGAACCTACTACTAATATAGCGAATTGATTTGTAGTTATGCGGTATTTTTTTTCTCTTCATCTTCTTTTAGTGACTTGCAAATTTGGGTTTGGAAGGCGCTGTAATGAATATTGTTAACGCGGAATCGCAAAACTAACGTGAACCAGCTTACGCGAGTTCTACACCTTGAAGGCGGCACCGGCAAGTGACATACTTATGCTTTGTGAAGCGCACTTCAGGACTGGGAACTACTCAGGAATGTTTGTTCTAGTGTATCTGTGTTGCTTCGTCTGAACATGGAAAATATTATTACCGCGCACATTTCTTTTCGAATACTCCTTCTGCGCTTTTACACGCACACAAATCTATGTGCACATCTCTCGTTAGGACTTGCTAGCGCCGTCTCGGTTTCGCCTGGCTGAATGAACCGATAACAGCTACAACAACGACGGCTTTAAATACAACAACTTAAACAAAAACCACCATTGCATTTGGCGTTTTCTGTACTGTGATATCTCGTATACGGCTTTGAGCTGAATGAACATTAGCAAATCCGCAGTGCTTTGTGCTCGAACCCATATATCGGGAACACGAAACAAAATTCATGAAACACTTTTATTGTATGCATAGTAGGTCACTGTAACTTAGCTCCTGTAGAAGCAAAATTGTTTGTATTGTAGTGAAGAGGAATGCCCAGTTCTGCAGCCTCATCGCTTGCCCGGCGCGATACACGAGCTCACGCTGCCTAGCTTGTGTTTGCTGCAACGTTGCTTGCGCCCGTCCACTTCTTTCTGCTACTGTTGAATGTGCTCGGAGATAAAGGAAACGGTGCCGTAAATTTACTTCAACCCTTTGTTGCGACGTCACAAGCAGCACGATTAAGACCATAATTTTGTGGCACTGAACGGCTCAAACGTCATGTTCCTCCGCGTTCTCTGCAATAAATATTTTCTATTTTTATAATGAAATCAACAAGTGCTGCATGGAAATGACTGGTCGCTGACACCTTAATTGGTATTCATAAAAAGATAATGAGTTCAAGGTCATGTTATTGTCTCGACAGGAATTCCGATTCCCCATGCAGACACAAGACCGGAACAAGGTGGGCTTCTTACCTTTCCAAACATAGTAAAATAATAAAGAGAATAAAGCATTGAAAAAAAAAATCACCGCATCTCCACTAATGTGAGTCATGACGAGTGGCGAAGCCCTGGGTACCTTACCGGTATGTAACCATACGCCACCCGCGCGTTGCCACCGCGAATGTAAATTGAGTGACATAAAGTACATACATATATGTACAAATGTATTTATTTGGTTCCTCTTTAATGCTCTTCTATTTTCATCATCTTGTTGTAATTCGTATATCGTCTTGAGTTTTGGATTCCCTTTTCCCTTCATTACTACTGCTTTGGTTTGTGAAATGGGGAGCCAATGATTCTTCGAGTGGATCTAATCTAAAGTTGGCAAAGACAAGGCCTATGCATGCTCCTCGGGTGGGTGTTGATTGTTTCCAGTCATACGAAATGCATCGTAGAGCGTATCGAGACATCATATACTGCATAATCCAGTTGCTGCCCACAATGTCTACGTTGAAGTCGCCGACTAGTATAAACGGTTTGTGCTTGTGCTTTGTTTTGTAATCGTAATCGCAACATACACACATATGTTTCGCCTTTGAGGGGGAAATGCCGCTGACTTCTAAAGTTGTCTCCGATTCAAGCTCTTACGAAAGTATTTCTTGAGGGTTTCTCGTTGAAGACAAATTGTCAAGCACGACACCTTCCACATCCCACTCTGCACATCCTTCAGAATTGTGGTAGCCAGATTTGTGGGTTTCGGGAACATAGTGCCTTTAAATATTATTCGATTTCATTTTTATTAAGATATTTCAGGAATGTTTTGAGCGCTCCATATGACCTTTATCTGAGCCTTTTTAATCCTAATCGTAATCGCAACATATGCACATATGTTTCGACTATAGCAACGGTTTTCTGTATACCGTGACAGCGGACAGTGAGAGTCGACGACAAAGCTAGGTCCTAAGGTGCTTCGCCCCTAAAAGCTGTGCCTTAGCGGTTTACGTCTACCGCGTGCTTTGCATGTCGCGACATACGACCTGAAATCCAGCAACTGAAAATCGGTTAACAAACTCGCTCTCAGTGCAAGAAAATCACCGCATATCCACGAATTGAATGCTGACTAGTGCGCAAAGCTCGAAAAGCGTTTCGGTGGTACCGTACATTTTCCGTACGTTGCCCAATCGTTTGCATGTAAAGAGTGACGCAGCGATGCAGTGTTATGTACAGTGTTTATTTTGATCAACTGCGGGTCCGCCTGGCGCTTTTGGCGGTTAGCCGCAGGTTGTTGAGCCTTCAGCTCCGGATCTGCTTGGCGTTTAGCCGCTTCCTCACGGGCTCGTAGCTCGGGGTCTGCCTGACGCTTTTGTCGTTTTGGCTCCTGCTTGTTGAGCTCTCTGCTCTGGAGTCGCTAGCTGTCTGCTTCGACGCTGCCTTTCACGGACGAGAGCACGTTTGCGTTCGCTCCCATCCATGGAAAAATGAGAATGAGCGGTTGAAGAACGATTATACACCCGTTTTGTACTACAGCACCATCTGGATTTTGTAGTGCAGCACCCCCTGGCGTATACTTTTGTATCATGTATTGTGCTGTCATATGATTGATGTACACATAAAGTCGGTTTTTTACACAGATGTTGTCGTTTTTCGTTGTGCAGGTGTTCAGTTTCGGTTTCGGTTTTGTGTAGCGTGACGGACGCCGACGACTACAACGCTAGGCCCTAAGGAGATTCGCCCCTAAAAAACAAAGCCAGTCTACATGTTCGGTAACAAAGATTTATCAGCGTCTAAAAGCTATGATAACAAAAAAAGGAAAGAAAGGCAAGCGAAGGAGCCGGTCGCGGCGAAGGCCATTGAATGGAGGTCGCTTTGTTGATGCCCTACGACTTCGCCTGTGCATCTCATCGTGACTTTTCGTGTCACACTTTTCTTTATTGTGTGCCTCCAATGGAAGCTATATAGAAGAAGAAGCCGCAGCAACTGCATGTCACAAACGGGCACCTTTTGGAATCTATACTGCGGACGGAAGAAGGACATGACCGGATGCAAAAGATTGCCCCTGGCACTTCATTCTCGTCGCGTGTCTCTTGTGTTTCCGGTTTTATTCACAAAGCACTAAATCACTTTGCGTCGTCTCGACCGCCCTGACTTTCTT
The DNA here is from genome assembly GCF_013339695.2 of Rhipicephalus sanguineus. Classification (NCBI taxonomy): domain Eukaryota; kingdom Metazoa; phylum Arthropoda; class Arachnida; order Ixodida; family Ixodidae; genus Rhipicephalus; species Rhipicephalus sanguineus. The sequence continues at coordinate 29,703,931 of NC_051180.1, forward strand.
TAGTTCGTAGATCGATTGCGCTTTCGTTATTCCTGGATTCGTTTTAAATTTCACCGCCGTCGGGATATACCTACTAGAGCCCTGCACGGGCTCGGGCCTACCCGAAAACCCGGGCCCGGCCCGGCCCGTGGGCCGGGCCGGGCCGGGTAAAGTAGTTTTCGCGGCGGGCCCGGGCCGGGCTCGGGCCTGAAGCTCCGGGCTTAGGGCCGGGCCCGGGTTTGAGGTGGCGGGCTCGTGTCGGGCCGGGCTTGGACTTTGCTCCGTTCTTAAAGGGTCATTAACGCGAAACACTGAATCGGTTGAGACCAATCAAGTGTACTCTGAGAACCCGAATGTCATTAATTCCACCATCAACAAGTTTATTATTGAAGGAGAAGATCAACGTCAAAGTTCTATTTTGAAATTTCGCGCTGAAATCTCCGCCCGTAACGTCACGGATTTCAAACTGTATTCGTCGTATTTTGGGGACATTGGCTCAACGAAATTTCCAGAAACTTGGTATGTTAAGTCTATGACCCCCTCAGAGGTCAATGTATTTCATTTTTACCCGTTATTAACTACCTAGGGCCCAGTAGATTCCGTCAGAATGTATGACGTCAGGGCGTTTGCTGTATGAATTTCAAGTTGGCGTCGTTACCTGCATTTTCCTGCGAGTTTTCTCTCTTAGCGAGAGCCTTGTCGCGGCGAGCGTGGTGCTTTTGGAATGGTAAAAGAGTAATTTACTGATAATAAAAAAATCGTTTTTCTCTTTAATGTGCCTCGCTCCGCACACGCTGTGCATACATATATGTCCCACATTTTATCTCGAAAAAACGCTTTTCTTTATGTGGGGTAAGCTATTTGGAGAAGTTTGATGAGGGATAAGCAATGAACTTCTTTTGCTTCTTGCATATGAGCTGCTTCATTTATCTGAAACGGGCGACCTAAAAGTAAATAGACCAGGCGCTTATAGGTAACATCTCGCTATTTCGGGCTTTATTTGCTTTCGTTATTATTTTATATCCCAAATGTTACTCTATAATCGCAGTAATAAATGTAATATACTAAAATTATACCTATGAGATGTCATCGCAAGAGCGATCACAGAGATACAAAGCGGGGAAACGTTGTTGAAAGTCAGAGCCCCTCTCTAAAACGAAAGCACTGCACGGAGTTTTGACACATAGAATCGCTATAAAGGCACATTCTTTTTCTGTGACTCTGTGACGGCTCCCAGTGGTCATGAGGCGCGAGATGGACATGCACAGCCTGCTTTGTGTGCCCACATTGTTAACGTCTGAGCTTTCGTCTTGTTGCGCCATATCAGGGGTCTCATACTCACCTCAGCTAACGGGTCGCATTCACGAAAATTTACTCCCGCAAGTAGGGCAATGACGAAGGTAGGAGCGTGGGAGGGGGGAGCAGGTTTTAAAACTACCGTCATTTCATAGCAGACCTTTTCCATATCTCATATACGGGATCATTTCTGAAGGGGATTTGGCGGCAGAGTTCCAACAACATATCGATACTCATTGTTGCAAAATAGTGCGGAACGGAGCAACTTAATTGGAGCGCGCCAGGCTCTATCGAAGAAGAGGAAACCGAGGGGCATCGAGTGCACGTGCACGTGGACGGCGCAGCAGTTCGCCTTTAGTATTGCCATTAAACGGACGTCTCTCTTTCACGTCTGGGGAACCAGTCATTTCGTATCACCCATAATGACTAATATCTCGACGCCGATTCTGAAATATAGCTTTTGTTTCACGGTGATGTATCTACAGACTGTGACCGCAGGGGGTGCCTCACGAAAAATATGTTTTCGATCTGTCATGCCTGTGTATCTCAAGAACATACTTAAAAAGAAAAAAAAAATGGGATGAAGACAGTCATGTGCGGGCGGAGTGCCGCGAGCGAGATGGTCCGCGAGCCGCGTGTTTGAGGCCCTAAGCTACGTGATGCTGCCGCAACAGCGTTGGAATGTGCAGGAATATGTCCATTAAACAAGGCGTGGGGTCAAGTATATTCGCTTGACGAAATATCTGGCTTGAAAAAGGACAATGACAGATTCGGTGCCGGGTGATGTCCCCTTACCTCGAACCATATGCATCCAATGAGTAAGCTTCGAGAAGCTTAGTCGCGCCTTTATTACCAAACTCGAGCGAACCGCGAAAATATATCGAAATCGCTTCGTCCACCTCTTGCCACTCGTAACCGCGTAGTCCAATGACCACCTTCTACCGGTACAACATCGCTGGGAAGGCATAAACCATTAAAATATAGAAAAAACGAGCACGGTGCAAACCGTGCATAACATACACTGCTGAAAACTGCAAGGAGAAGCCCTCAAAGAGGAGTTTTATAGATGACATTGAAGAGTGGCACGACGTTCGAGAACGAGAGAAGTGAAGGGATGAGCTGGACAGCTATGGTCATTCTGAAGAGGTCCACAAAGACATCCTAGATTTGCTCCTGTGGTGGAAGTAAAGAACAGCGACTGCCGACCAAGGCAGATGTGGTGTGCCAGTGCGGCCAGTGCGAGCAGTGCAAGAAGCTTTAGCGCTGCAGGATATGTGATGCAACAGCGCATGGCGTGCTTAAAGCAGGAATCTCTTGATACTTTGACTTTTCGCACAATAACATGTGAAGAGATAAACTATAAACTATGCCATAAGAAACTTATAGACTGTATATACTAGCAATGATGTGGTAATATGAAAATAATGCTATGACAAATACTTTTTTTTCTTCCTTTCGGCTGCTTATACGCATGCACGTGGGGCACGCGGTTCATACCTTTACCTAGATAAGTGTATTTACAACAACGGTCACAAATTTGGTTTTTTTCCCTCTGTTTCTCTTGCTGTGGCAAGGTGCTGCAATGGTGAAGACAGTTGCTACATATCGAAAAGGGTGCACGATTGGCTTTGTGGCTAGAGCATGCTATAAATTTCAATAGGCTATAGAGTGCAACTCTGCCAAGCCAATCTAGAACATATGCTCTGGTGGTGCTCTGTGTTACGCGGCGGCGAAGTCATCACGCCTTCCAAATGGGAGGCTGTTACCAGCTCCGCGCAAGAAGAACAGCTATATGAGCAGTCCAACGGGCCCGCGACGCAGCAGAGAGACTTGGTCTTTCTGTTCCGATGTCGGAGCGGCCCGCAACGTGCTAGAGCGCGTTGCGATGGACCATAATAAAGTTTATCCATCCATCAATCCATTCTTTGTTGTTATTGCGCTCCCTATCGAAACTGAACTCGTGCTGCAAATCACTTTCTTCGCTACAATGTCTGCTACAAAACGCCCTTCATGATCCCCAGTGTATTTGCAGAACAAATGGGTAAAGTATACCACTGCCGAACAAACATTCATTGAATCCAGTATGTCCGCTCAACTGTTTGCACCGTGAGCCCCTTTTTACAAGAAATTATCGTATGTTAAAGTATAATTGTTAGCGAAACATGCGCCAACAAAGCGTAGATATTTGCCACTTAAAACACCTTGCTGTCGATTCCATGTTCGGGCAACACCATCTAGATTACTGGGTCGGGCCTCAGTCGGGCCTGATCTGTGGTCGGGCCGGGCCGGGCCGGGTAGGCGAAATTTTTTCTCGGGCTCGGGCCGGGCCCGGGTCTCACTTTGAGTCACCGGGCCGGGTTCGGGCGGGTAAATTTGAACAAGTTCCGGGCCCGGGCCGGGCCCGGGCCGAAAATTGCGGCCCGTGCAGTGCTCTAATACCTACAGCTCATTTTGTATACTGTTCTGCCATGTGTTTTTAGATGTGAAGCATCTTATAGCGGAGTTCAATCCGGTGGTGGTGGTGTGCGGCGTGACCACCCTTACTGCGCATGCGCAAGCCCTCTCCACACACCTCCTCTCCCTCTCCCCTTCCCACTCTCCACTCCCCTTCACCCATTTCCACTCCCCCTCTGAAACGCGGGCTCCACATGCCGAAACGCTGCTTCGCATCGCCTCATGGTCCTCTTTAGAGGGAGATGGTGCGATTTTTACAGCGAAAGCTCCTATGAAATCATTTCAGCGGCCGTTTTTGGCGCCGTCGTTGTCCGCCGTCACCGCCGCCGGTGTCCGTAACCACTATCACTTGAAACAAGAAAAAAAAAACGAAATAATAAAAAATTTCAGGATGGAACGAGGTTTGAAGCTGGGCCCTGTGCGTTGAAGCCCAGTGTTCTACCGCTGAGCCATACCGGTGCTTGAAACTGCTTTGCAAAAAATTACACCATTTCCCGCTAAAGGGAACCATGAGGCGATGCGAAGCCGGTGCACTTGCACGATCACGTTCCGTTGGCGTTCTTTGGGCATGCTACAGACCTCGCGCCGTGGAACGCGAAGAGGAACGCTACGCGCGTCTTCCCTCTAGCCTGGCTGTTAATTCTCACAGGGCGAGCGGGGAACGCAGTCGGCAGGCATGCGAGAGGGGGGCAACGTAGGAGAGGAGAGAGAGGGGGAGGGGGCGCGCCTGCGCTGGTGCTCATCGCGGCGTTGCGCAGGAGAGAATTTCGGCATGTCTAGCCCGCGTTTCAGAGGAAGAGTGGAAAGGGGGAGGGGAGAAGGGAAGTGGAGAGGGGATGGGAGAGGAGAAGTGGAGAGGGAAGGGGAGAGGAGAAGTGGAGAGGGAAGTGCAGAGGGTATGCACATGCTCAGTAAGGGTGGTCACGCCGCACACCACCACCACCACCACCACCGGATTGAACTCCGCCATAAGATATACTTCGCATTTAAAAGGCCCTATACAGGCTTCATGTCGGGAAGGAACCACATTAACATATGCAATATAGCGTGGTAGAAGAGTAAAATAAGCACCAAGCGTCGCACCACGCGAATTCTGTAACCAGGCATCACACAATGCGAATTGCGCAACGAGTAGGTTGTTGAATGATTCCAACACATTACAAAGGGATCCGCCATAATTCTTCATCGTCATCAGGCACAGCATCAACAAAGTGCGCATAATGCCTGACATGCGTTTAGCAGGTACCACGGCTCTCCGTAAAGTGACGAAAAATGGCACAGTGCCTGCTTCCCTGCTTCTAAAAAATTACAATGATTTATAGCGTAGTGGGTTCCTCGCAAGTGCACTTGTATTGGTTGCCAAGGAAGCCCATAAGCGCATGATCCATTTCCTCGGGGTCTCAGTAAAGTTCTGCGCCCCCCCCCCCCTTCTCTCCCACTTCAACATATGTTATACAGCATGGCGGGAGAGGGAAATAGCGAACGGGCGTCACCCAATGCAACTTACATAACTGGTGGGCCGTTTAAAGCTCCCAACCCATTACAAAGGGCTGAGCCATAATTCTTCATCGTCATCAGTCGGCGCGTCAACAAAGTGCACATAATGCCTTACAGACGTGTAGCTGGTGCCTCGCTCCTCCGCACTATGACGAATAATGGCTTAGTAGGTGCTTCCCAACTTCACAAAAATTGTGATTTATGGCGTAGTGGGTACCTTGCTAGTGTACTTACATTAGTAGCCCCAAGAGAGCTTACAACAGGCTATAGAAACGCCGCTCTTCGAGCTTTCGCTGTGACTGTGCTGCGGTTTCAGCGCAGGCCTGGCGCTTTGTTTTTGCCTTACTGTGCGCGAATTCGTTCTTTCAGTCTATCGAACGTCATATATCGCTCCTGGAACCGTCCAGCAAAGGCTATCAATATGTCTGTGTTGTTGGACTTTCGCTTCTGGTAACAGGCGTGGGACTTTCCATTCTACTTGCCTCTTTTGCTTCTTCTGGTTTGTTTAACGTATTCATCGTGAGCTGTTCCAGGGCGTCCATCTCATCACCACGTGATCTGACGAATTCCATACGCATTTGTTGCAAGTGCATACTGTCCGCGTCCTGCATATGTGTATGAACACGCTTCTAGGGCAAGGTGACAACGTCCGGTAGCAAATGTCGCGATTCCGTCGAAGCGTCATCTTCTCGCGGTGTTTTATGGACACGGGCACACAGATTCTTTTCCTGAGGCGGGAATGCAGTTGTCTTTTAGCCGCAATCATGTTTCACGGTGTCCCCAGAGATGAAACAACGAGCGGACCCTGCGACCCTTTATGACATGCAGCCTTCGGAGGTATCCGATTCCTGTCGCGTCCCCGGATGTTGTGTGCTCAGATATAACCAAATATCCTTGTACATACTGCCATGCTCTAGTATTTTCTGCCGTTGCTGTTGTGACTAGCGTAAAAAGTGCGCCGTCTTGTTTCATAAGTTCTTCTTTTCCCGAGCGCAATTGCATGTAACAGTATAAGGACACTTTTTGTTTTCCGCCTGCAGGGCATGCCTGTTGATATGAATAATATTTATGCTCTGTAAGACTAAAATAAAGCATATCTTGTGTCTGCAAACACCTTCTCAACACAAGCTTAGTGGAAAGCGCTCTTATATGATATACGAGCTGAGCTTCCGGAAAGATCTTTCTCTGCATGCGTAATCATTGCTTGACATTTGCCTCGGGCCTCAGCGTTCTCGCTACACAAACGATATATACACAACATTCGCACGTGCAGGAAATGCACAAACTGTATAAAATACCAAAACATTTTCAACTAGAGATCGCCATTAACAACGCACATAGGCATAGAATTGTTCAACCAGAACAAAGCAACACATACGTAACCACGTCAAGCATTTCCGCAACCACGGAACTATTTTATCCTAGTACTCCTACACTTTATCCACGCACATTGTGCAGCTTTAGCAAGAACTTCGAACGAATACTCTTAAGAAAAAAATATATTCTCCTAGCATCAACTCGAAGTGCCTGTGGAGATGAGTAAGGCAGACATTAGGCTTTGCAAGAAGTAAAGCGATTCGTTGCTCCGATATAAGGCTTCTTCCGTTTGCTTACGTTTCTGTCCTGAAGCTGAAGAAATCTTCAGATAGCTGACGTAAAAATGGTTTTGACGCAGATGGTTTTTGTCGGTTTTCTTTTACACAGTGTTTTCCTTTCATCTTTTGCGGTAACAGAAAGGTTCAGTGAACAAGCAGAAAACCGCCAACATCGCCAGATAACATTAGCACTACGCGACCGGAGCGGAATACTGTTGACAAGTATGACAAGACCCCACGACCTCTGCAAAAAGCCACGTGTCGATGCTTTCCGCTCCGAGAACTAAGATTTGAAACGCAAAATAGGCGGATTCTACGGGGAGCGTAGAAGGCCCAAACGCTAGTGAGCGAATATACAGAGCGTTTCCAAGCTGCAAAGAAAGCCACATCATTCCACAAGTCGGTACGCAACATTCTTATGACGCGCAGTGGCGCATCAGCCTCGAGAAGATTATAAGCACTGAACTGAACTGTGAAACTGCATATTCAAGAGAAATGCACAGGCAAAATAGCGACAAGCTGTATGTAGCTTCAAATCATCATTTATTTTGCACGCCTTATTTTGATCATTGTCGCACGGGCAGATCGAGTGGTCCTTACGCATAGAGCAATAAAGTTTGGTCGACTTTTTCCATATCGTTGAGCCCATTCAGTACCTCAGTAAAGAGCACACTGGCACACCGGCTGGTATGAAAACCCGTTGTGGTGCTGCGCATGCCGCGAAATATTTAACACAGTGATCGCGATTGCGTATCTGCACTGGTGCTTTCCGATAATCCTACTTGCAGCCTGTGAGCCCGTGAGACAGCCGCGTGACAGAACGGGTTTCGTATTGTAGACTCGTCACATAAATGCGCAAATGGCGATTCCATTTTTTATCATTACTAACTCAATTAGTTTATTCTGATAAGCCTTTGCAAGTCCTTGTAATATTTATTGTACGCATGCAGTACTCACCAAAACGAAGAGCCTTTTTGATCGTTTTATATACGTCGTTAATCCAGTGGACTATATGATGACAAACATTTTTGTGCCTCGCGAAAGCGGGCGCTCAAGTTACTTAACTTTTCCTTTTTTTTTTGAAATGCGTAAAGAGGCCATATTGGTGCAACGGATATTGCAGCATTTTGTTCTTAAACTCTCGCCCGTATTTCGGAGTCAAAGCTGCACAAATGTTATCATTCGCTGAGAGGTCCGCGAGCCGAAACGGTGTATATATATATATATATATATATATATATATATATCGTGTGTGTGTGTTTGTGTGTGGGTGTATGTGTGTGTATGTCTGTATGTGCTGTGTACGCATCCTTTTTCCACTAATTTTAGCAATGTGGCTTTTCTGTTGCTCTGAAATGACATCGGAAAGAAATAAACAGTCGTCCTTGTCTTTTTCGTCACACTGTTCTTTTTTTCGGTAACCGCAGGACCAGGAATACAGCCCACCTCGATGTTGAAGGGAACTTATGTGCGAAAACTGAACAGCGTGAAGCTTGCAAACGCGGACGCACCTTTCTTGTTTCGCTCTTGTGCATTGGTAACAGCTTGATGAGGGCTAGTCGTTTCATAATTAGAGCGGAGAATAAAACAGCGCGACTAGAACGAGGACAACAAAGGAACAAAGCTCTGGTCTCATTGTCCTCGTTCCGCTGTTGTCCGTGTTCTCGTCGTGGTGTTTAATCCCGTGCCCTTGTGCTGTTCATTGCAAAAATCGTTTACCAAGAAGCCCATCTTAATATCCGTTTTCAGGGGGGGGGGGCACTTTTCGGGTGGCTTTCGTGCGAAACTCCGGTTGGCATGAATTAGTCCATGCTGATTGTGTCATTTATAAACGCTGCTCTCGTATGCATACACGTTTTGAAGCAGGTGACCAATCCGAATTTTTTTTGCGCTTATTTTTATTCAGAGGTTGCAGAAGTTTCGTCATAAATTTTCTGCGCGATCGTGGTGCGATTTTTTTTTTGCCATTCTAAATATTGGTGCACAAATTTATTTTCAACCTTTCATTTTCTCGACCACCTGGGCATTACCGTAGACAAACGGATGGCTGTCTTGGCGGGTCTTGACAAATATGCTGTACACCATCTCCACCGACCCCGCGAGACAACGACCCGCAGTTCACTATAACGCTAAAGCTAGAGTTACTGTATATGCTACCTTTAGGTAGCAGAGTTGCGCATCTGTCATCCAAACGGCGCTAGCAACCATGCATTGCGGAGAAGCTGACGCTCGGGCCAATTTTTGTATTTCTCGAAGCCGCCGCTGCAGCTCACTCAGTTAACACTAGTCATCGACAGCCAATGTTTATCGCCGGCCTTCGACACGCCAGACATGTTTATCGGCGACGCGGTAGGCATGTCGCCTGCAAAAATGGAGTGCGACTTCACCGCATAGCTGTGGTTGCTAGCCAGACCTATGCGCTACTCTGCTACCTAAAGCAAGCCCAGCGCGAGGTTGGAGCGCAAGCGCGCTCACATGTGCACCGCGAGCAAGAGAGCACGCGCACGGCTGCTCAGCACAGCGCGAGAGAGGAACGGGCGCGCGAGCCGCGACGAGCGCCTTGAATAGCGCACGCGCAGTGCGAGCAGAAAACGAGAAAGGGAGAGAGACAAAGCACGCGCGCGCGTGCGGCGAGACAGAATGCACGCAGCAGGCACTGCGCCGTGCTCCCTATTGGGCTGCAGAAATTAGGTGCCTTTTTCCTTTCCTTTGAACCACTTAAGAAGAAGAAGCCGCAGTGTAAACAAACTGCCGGCGGAACACCGTACGCTATCGCATAACGTGATTTAAGAAGAAGGGGACGTCACGCTTTTCAGGAAGGCGCAGCAGCGCCCCCTGGCCCAGGTTTTCTCGTCTATACGCTACATATCCCCTGCCGTGGGAAGCAACGACATTTGGATCTTGCCTGCCCCAACACACTGTTGATATTATCCTCGTAATCAGGTTCTTGAGATGGGACGACATCTCGTTGCTTCGTGCCTTGTTCGTAGTAGTCGGAAAAGGGAAGCGTTTGCAAACCGAAAGAAAGCTCGGCGTGCAGCCATTTAAGGATAAACGCAAGACACCAAACTTCCTTGTATGGCTTGATTCGGTTGTTGGAGCTGCGCTTCGCTTGATCATTTATTCAGGAGTGCGAAGTACCTCTCACATTCGACGGTGCTTCGAAACAAACGTTCCTGTATACGCAAGCCTCGGGATACAAGTTTGAAAGTCTTTCTGCCAATGAAAGGAAGTCGCACCGAAACGCAAAGAATAGCGCCTTGCTTTCTCTTCCGAGTCTGTTGGGACGCTTGAGGCTAAAAGTATGTGGTTTTGATTTATTATTTCGGTGTTGTCCTGAATCTCGGACGAAGCTTTGTACACAGGCGTCGCGTAATTAAAAACTTAAGTTTAAGAGAGTCGAACTATTAGCAAATGCTTGGGCGGTCATTGAGCGCGTGCCGGTTCATGATGATGACAATTTTCTATCTACGACACACGGCAAACCTTAATCATAAAAAAGCTCTGCTGTAATACTGTGTCCCACCGGGATGCTCAAATAATGTGTAAAAGACACTTTTCTACTTGCCGCATGAAAGTTTATGTGACAAATTAGGGTGGTTCAACAAATTTAATATCATAGCTTTTTCAATCTTTGAGTGGCGGAAAGATAAACAATACGAGATCAACAGCATGTTATGGAAGCATAAACAATACCCCATTATGGAGTGATTAAGCATTCTTTTAAAAAAACGCCAGGCCTGCGCTGATACCGCAGCACAGTCACAGCGAAAGCTGGAAGAGCGGCGTTTCTAGTGCCCTTTGTAAGCTCTCTTGGGGCTACAATACAAGTACACTAGAACGGTACCCACTACGCCATAAATCACATTTTTTGTGAAGATGGGAAGCACCTACTAAGCCATTATTCGTCATCCGGCGGAGAAGCGAGGCACCAGCTACAGGTCTGAAAGGCATTATGTGCACTTTGTTGACGCGACGACTGACGACGATGAAGAATTATGGCTCAGCACTGTGTAATGGGTTGGAAGGTTTAAACGGCCCACCAGTTATGTAACTTGCATTCGGTAACGCCCGGTCGCTATTTCCCTCGCCCGTCATGCTGTATAACATACGTTGACGTGGGAGAAAGACGGAGGGGGGGGGGGAAGAACTTTACTGAGACCCCGAGGAAATGGATCATGCGCTTATGGGCTTCCTTGGCAACCAATACAAGTGCACTTGCGAAGAACCCACTACGCTATAAATCATTGCAATTTTACTGAGACCCCGAGGAAATGGATCATGCGCTTATGGGCTTCCTTGGCAACCAATACAAGTGCACTTGCGAGGAACCCACTACGCTATAAATCTTTGTAATTTTTTAGAAGTAGGGCACCAGGCACTGTGCCATTTTTCGTCATTCTACAGAGAGCCGTGGTACCTGCTAAACGCATGTAAGGCATTATGCGCACTTTGTTGATGCTGTGCCTGATGACGATGAAGAATTATGGCAGAGCTCTTTGTAATGGGTTAGAAGCATTCAACAACCTACTCGTTGCGCAATTCGCATTGTTTGACGCCTGGTTACAGAAATCGCGTTTTGCGACACTTGGTGCTTATTTTACTCTTCTACCACGCCATATTGCATATGCTAATGTGGTTCCTTTCCGACACGAAGGCTGTATAGCACCTTTTTGCAAAGCAGTTTCAAGCAAAAGCAGGCAATAAAGAAAAAAAAAAAAACCGGCATGGCTCAGAGGTTGAATACTGGGCTCCCACGCAGAGGGCCCAGGTTCGAACCTCGTTCCATCCTGGAATTTTTTCTTATTTCATTTTTTTTTCTTATTTCGAGCGATACTGGTTACGGACACCGGCGGCGGCGGCGGCGGCAGCGGCGGCGGCGGCGGCGGACAACTACGGCACCAAAAACGGCCGGTGAAATGATCTCATAACAGCTTTCGCTGTAAAATGAAGTTTGCACTGCCGCGCAAAGCTAGAGCAACAGCGAAGGTGGTCGGTGCGAGTGCCGTACAAAGCAAAGAAATAGCCAAGTTCGGGCCTAGCAAAACCTAGCAGCAGCAAAGTTTAGATTTAGCAAAACCAAGGAAAAACTAGTCCTCCTCTTCCTCCTCACACAGGCATCGTCATAGCAACCGGACAATGTTCTCCTCTCCCGCGCTCCTTCTTTCCGTCTGTCGGGGAGAAGCCGCGGACCGGCGGCGAGTCGGCGGGCGCGCGCGCCTCGAGAAAGCCACATTCATCGCGCTACGCCGCGCCGGCAACGCTCGACAAGCAGCGTGGCGCAGCTTGCCAGGCGGAGGCGCCGACGGGCAGGACGCCGCCGCGGCATGCTTTCGGCCAGTGCAGTTCACAGCGGTTGCTATGGCGACGGCGCGGCAGCGGCTTTGTTAACGGACAACTTACTGCCAACTTTAATACCTTCGATGTTAATACACTATTTTCATTAGTATTGGTCTCACACAATGAATGCTTAAATGGAAAGGGCAAACCTTCTTTCTTCTGGTTTAAAAATGTAGTCACAGCGCTGATAGGTTGGTTCTACTTCATGAGTTTCAATCAATGAAATGGGCAGTCGTGGTGTAGACAACGTTTGTAGAAGTCATACTGACGAATCTTTATGATCCAGAATATAACGTAGCTCAGCTTCATCGACGAAAAATTAAACAGGCTGTGACACAGTCAACGTCGAAATTGCCGATGTACCTGGCGCGGCGACTTCGAAACTGCGTCGGTAATTGTCAGCTGTGTTGGCCTCGATTATTGCTGACCAAGTCTGCTTTCTCAGCAATAATCATAATATTTTACTGCACAAACATAATTAACTATTACGGCGAGACTCATTCTTCCCCGTAAACTCCTTTAGAATATATTAAGAATCACTGTCTCATTAATTACACTTAGGATTAGTGGTGTTCCACCTCCGGAATTCTTTCGAGGTACTCAGCTGCATCAGGTATATATGGGCTACAGATGCCGATTTGGCAAGAGAAAATTGAGTTTAATAAGCCATGAAGTAGAAACTAACGATCGCTCACTTTCAGAACGTGCACAGCAGAACGCTGAAGCTGCAAGCGGTCGGCTATGGATAATTAAGGTATCACATCAAGGCTGTTTTGCGAAAATCCGCAAGATGGGTAGCGTCGTGAAACGCAGAAGAATAACACTGATATATAAGTATACACACGCAGCTTCAGCGGAGGACTACGTGGATTCTTCTAGACAAATTCTTGGCAGTTTTTTGACGTGTGCTACATAGTCTGCAATCTCAGCACGTCGTGTTTGGTTACTATACGATGTGCCAGTTAAGTTATCTTACATTTGAGCACTACTACAGCGTTATCGTTTCATTTAACGAACTTTTTGCCTTTGTGTCAAATAGCGAAAATGTAAAGGAGTGACTATAAACGGTGTTTTCACATGCTGCAATATATGTATACTGGTATGGTGCCTCCTTTTAGTACACTGCAATGATGTATTAGGTCTTGGTAGTCTCGGTTTCATCCGCCCATTCCTTTTTTCTTGTTCTTTTGATGTCCCAAACTGGCTCTTCGCGTTGATATAGGGTTTGGGTGAAAGAGAATATAAATTACCCTGCATGACTACATAATGCGCTCTAACCTAGAGTAAAAAAGTACACACGCAGACAGTAATATTTTGTGCATATTAGGGGTGGCTCCGCAATAAATCTTCGGGACTCTTGATATTTCGCCTCTTTCCAGCACATTCAAGTTGGTGAAGGTTTTCCCGTGATAGCTCATGAATAGTCGCTAAAAAACGAGATATTCCAGAATTTCGGTAGTTTATCCGGGAAGATGAGAAATGACCGTTTGTTGTCTGCCACCTCATAATTCTCGTACCCTGATTTTTATTTATTTTCGTTTGTTAAGAAAAACAAGCGTCGAACTGGAAGTCACTGCTGCGTATATTTTTCTTTTTATTCTTAGCTTCGGTGCACGCTACGTGTTTGATAAAATACTGAATACGCCGCTAACAACGCAATAAATAGATAAAAATTAATGCATCTTTCAAATTTTCATCCGGCGTACTTAACCGTTTATGGGGCATAATGTTATCAACAACGCACGTCGCCTATTGAGGGTGGCCGTGTCACTTTTATCAGCTTATAATATGTACAAAATTTGAGCTCTCTATTGTTAAGGGTTTTAGAGAAAAAAGTGGGACATATGTGTCCCACTGCCGTATTAGTGTATCTGCAAAAGTGCGACCACTGAAAGACAGTCGTTTCAGAAAAAAAGCGCTTTTATTTTTTTGTACGAACTTTCCGCTGCCTTACAAACCACAAAGGACAGAGTCTACAAATACCTACTCTCTATCACACACACAACAAAGAAAGTCAACTAAATATTCATTGTACACCCACTTGGTTACGGCCATCGAGCAGCAGATGTGGGTACTGGGAATGCCTGCAACAGTCTAATTTTTGTCCGTGGAGGAAGCTCAACTGCTTCCTCCAGGTGGCAGAATCAAACTTTTTCAATGAACTTTTAAATTTTGGCCACTGCAATGGCGAATTTTCTTTGTGTGCCTCGCTCAATGCACATTTAGGCCAGCTTCCGGCAATGCACCGCCCCTGGGGATTCAACGCGTCTGGGCTGCCCTCCCTCTCCGCTCCCCTCCATTTTCCTTCTCAGCTCCGGAAAAATCGGAAGAACGTCTCTGTTCCCATTCGGTGCATACCTCAACCTCAAACGAAGTTCATGCTAGGCGCAATTCCCAGCGAATGCGTACCCTCTATGCGAATTCATAGAAGTCTGCACTCTCTTCCAGAATGACGAAACTGCTCTATCGCAAACACTGCAGACGCCGCATCGAAACTTTCACTGGCACCATACGACTGTTATATATTTCTCGCAAAGGTAATTAGAAACGAATACTCAATCTTCTTTCAGAATGAGTGTTGTGTTGTACATTCGTTGGTATTTCTTTCATACAGGCACTGAAAGAGGTGATCGAGTGGCAAATTACGAGCGCTGATACCGGGACCCATACCGGTCCCCATACCGGGCCATACTCATACCGGGCCTATAAGCTCCACTCCACTACCGTCACATCTGCTCGCTTTCCTCTCACAGCGGATAAATCTAATTCCCAGAACTGCCGTCACTGATCGAGTATTTCTGACAGTTCAAATCTGGCGACAGCTTGCCTTCGGTTCAAGAAGTTAATACGAAAGTGGGACAGCTGCCGTAGGATAACGCCATTCGCCCCGTGGAAGTTTTATTTTTTCTTGTGTGTGTGTGTGGGTGTGTGTCATGATGTACAGCTTTACGGAAGTGATCCCATGAAGGGCTCATAACTCCAGTCTGTCTACATCTGTGTTTTCCCGATGCTGTGACTGCCTAAGAACATTAATTCGTCTGTATTCTAATCTCTAGTTTAGCTAATCCTAAGGGCATTGACTGAATCTTACTCTTTTAAATTTATTTTACGCAGGACTCGCTACAGCTTCGACTAATATAGGAATGAGATGGCCGACCACGCTTGTTCTTCAAGTAAAAAATTACTCACTTTTGTATTCTACTCTACAGAATGTTCCAGCAGAAACCTAAGTTCCAGCAGCCCTTAAGTACTTTAATGACGCACGCTATTCATCAGCAGACAAGTGTAGTTTCAGACAGGGCCGGCAACTTGCAACCTTCGCTGAACAGATGGCATCTGCAATTTTTTAACAGCGAAGATGTTAATGTTGGCAGTAAGACGTCCGTTAGCAAGGAAGCCCTGCTCGCGCCGTGTCTGTGCTAAAAATGGCCAAGCCGCCGCCGAGCCGTCGCCATAGCAACCTCAACAGTTTCTTACACCGTGGTTCAAGGACAGCGATTTGAACACATTCAGTGTAGAGCTGTGCACGGGCCGTATTTCCGAGCCCGAGCCCGGCCCGGGCCCGCTGACTTTGTTGAAGGCCCGCCCGAGCCCGACGGCAAAGGGCTGCGAGCCCGCCCGGCCCGGCCCGATGTACGAAAACACAATCCCGGGCCCCGCCCGGCCCGGCATTTTGAAGGTTCGCTGCGAAAACAAAACATCGTTTTCCGGTAATTTGGCATATTATTGAGCATATCGAATATGATCAAACGACACACGACGAACAGTCTCTATTACACAGATTACAAACTGTCGTGCAAAACAGCAAGCAGTCCCACGATTCCGGCTTCAACGAAGTGCGGCGCTTTTGCTTTATGTAGCCCGTCGAACTGAAGTTGCGTTCGCCGCTTGCACTCGTCGCCGAAATTGCTAATATTTTTTTTGCACGCCTGGCAAGCTTGGGATATCTCTGCTGCTTCTTTTTCCAGAAGACTTCAGATGGACAGGCGGACGATTCCATAGCGAGATAATCGGAGAGCTCCCCTTTAGTTTAAAGTAGCGAATGGGGGGAAAGGAAAAGCGGTAAAGGGCGGTCGCGGAAAAGGCGCTGTATGCGTGCTAGAAAACAATTCCCGCTCGTTTTACATATTTCGGGCTCGAGTCGGGCTTTGCGCCGGGTCCGAGCCCGGCCCGATAAAACTCCAAGTAGCCCGAGCCCGACCCGGGCCCGAGGTGGAAATGCGTCGGCCCGGCCGAGCCCGGCCCGCGGGCCGGGTCGGGCTCGGGCTTTCGGACTACCCGGAGCCCGTGCACACCTCTAATTCAGTGTGGCAAGCTTTGCCCGTATTCCGGATCCGCCCGTCGCCGTCTCTTGGCTGCCGCTTCTTCGGCCAAGCAGGCTGGATCGAATCACCGCCGGCCTTGTGATTCCCGTGCTGCAGCACGACGAGATGAGGATGAACCATATTCGCTGTGCCAAGCTTTGCGCGACTTACTGCAAACTTCCCGCGTGTTTTTAACCATTCGATGTTTTCAAAGGATGTGGTACATAAGCGGTGACTTAATAGAAGACTGCTTCACCTAGGCAAGGGAAGACGATATCTCTTCTCTTTTCCGGCCATATTTAGTGCCGATCCCCCAAAGCGCCGCCGACGTGGCTCGCGGCATGGAGGTGGTCGTTCCGCCAGCAATAAAATTTATGTATCTGATATATTCTGCAGCAGCCTTCGCCGCACGCAAGTGATTGCGTACGGCTTATCCGGTACGGCACAGATGGTGGATGCGTCTAATGTAGGTGGTCTTTACCTAAC
Organism: Rhipicephalus sanguineus; assembly: GCF_013339695.2. Taxonomy (NCBI): domain Eukaryota; kingdom Metazoa; phylum Arthropoda; class Arachnida; order Ixodida; family Ixodidae; genus Rhipicephalus; species Rhipicephalus sanguineus. Next base: position 29,720,882 of record NC_051180.1, read on the forward strand.
GAGGCCCGGATTCAAGGTTTAAGAGGAATTACCATAGCCATGTCGTTGTTAGGTTACGACTTTACTTTTTGTATATCCGCTTCTGGTGGTGCAAAAAGACTCTTCCTTTTTTTTTCTAGCATTTAAACGCAGATTTCATTGGATTATAAACGCCTCTCAGTAATACGCACGATGAACGTGTGTATAGGCCGATGCTTGTGGGCCTATAAAGTGGTTCGTGTTGTTTTGAACGGTTGCCCGCGCGTAAAGTGTAGCAAAATGCATCTGCATTGTCATCTGCACGTGTGCGCAAGGCTGCCACTGCGCATGTCTGAGCCCAAGAACAGCTAGATAAATACCTAAGGCTAAGCAGTCTCACAATAAAGCATTCATTCTCGTTTCCGCCGGCATTGTGTTACATAAAGATCGGGAAGTAACAAGTTTAGTTTGCTTCCATTTACTGAAATGAAACTGTCGACGGCAAGTTGTGGGTGCATATTTAAAAGCTATCCATCAGTTATTTGTAATGATTCTGCTGGAAGGCTTTAAGCTTAAGTGGGTCATTAAGATAATGTATTGCCGGTAGTCGGTGAATTCATCTTGTAAAGGGTTTATAGAATTGCTGCTCCTGGTTATACGAAAATGACCAAGAACGTTTATGCATGCAAACGCATTAAGGATATCTCAATGCTCTGATAATTACCATCAAATTTTTCAACTCTCTAAGCATTGCTTTGAGTGTCTCTGCTGTTATGAATCCGGTTGAAGCTAAGTCCTGGCGTCCAAAAGTGTCTTCCAGTACTGAGCTTACGCTTTCGTTTCCTCCGTCCATGCTGTGGATTTGAACTCGGAGGACGCAACTTGCAGAAACTGTTTGTAACAACTTATACAACAGTACTTTATTATGCACTCATACTACAGGTTTTCCCGCTCAATTTAATCCAAGCGCCAGCCAAATTAGTCTAGGCGCCAGTGAATTTAATCCAGCCGCCACTCAAATTAATCCAGGTGCCATTCATTTTAATCCAAGTGCCACTGAAATTAATCCAACCGCCAGCCGATTTAATCCAGAGGCCAGCGAATTTAATCCTGACGACATCGCGACTTCAAAGCGACCCAGAATTTTCGGGAACGCGTCGAGTGAATAGCTTCGGAGTGAATTTAAGAGGAAATATTATCAAGATGCGTAGAATAAACAATGAATGAGTCACTAGTGACACAATGTGACTCGCGCGACTTCATCACGCCTATCACCCGCGTACGCACTATTCACACCTTCGACATGTATATCAAAGGAAAGGCCGTCCACGCAGTAATAACTTGATACCTATTGCCCAGGCCTATGATCTGATCACTAGTGACTCAGGTGACGTCATCACGCATATCACCCACGCACGCGCTGTCTTAACCTTCCGTCAAGCATATCAAACGAAACGTCTTTGAGAGAGTAATGACTTGAAACCTGTCACTTGGCCTAGTGATGTGATCACTAATGACTCGCGTGACGTCATCAGGCCTAACACCCACGCAAGCACTCTCCAACCTGCATTCATGCATATCAAACGAAACGTCTTTGAGAGGGCAATAACTTGAACGCCGTCACTCGGCCTAGTGACGTGCTCACTAGTGACTCGCGTGACGTCATCACGCACACGCAGTACAAACCTGTGTTCATACATATCAAACGAAACGTCTTTGAGAGGGTAATAACTTGAACGCCGTCACTTGGCCTAGTGACGTGATCAGTAGTGACTCGCGTGACGTCATCATGCCTGACACCCACGCACGCGCTGTCCTAACCTGTCTTCATGCATATCAAACGAAACGTCTTTGAGAGGGTAATAACTTCAACGCTGTCACTCGGCCTAGTGATGTGATCACTAGTGACTCGCGTGACGTCATCACGCATTTGAGCCACGCACACGCAGTACAAACCTGTATTCATGCATATCAAACGAAACGTCGTTGAGAGGGCAATAACTTGAACGCCGTCACTTGGCCTAGTGACGTGATCACTAGTGACTCGCGTGACGTCATCACGCCTAACACCCACGCACGCGCTGTCCTAACCTGTCTTCATGCATATCAAACGAAACGTCTTCGAGAGGGCAATAACTTGAACGCCGTCACTTGGCCTAGTGACGTGATCACTAGTGACTCGCGTGACGTCATCACGCCTAACACCCACGCACGCGCTGTCCTAACCTGTCTTCATGCATATCAAACGAAACGTCTTTGAGAGGGTAATAACTTCAACGCTGTCACTCGGCCTAGTGATGTGATCACTAGTGACTCGCGTGACGTCATCACGCATTTGAGCCACGCACACGCAGTACAAACCTGTATTCATGCATATCAAACGAAACGTCGTTGAGAGGGCAATAACTTGAACGCCGTCACTTGGCCTAGTGACGTGATCACTAGTGACTCGCGTGACGTCATCACGCCTAACACCCACGCACGCGCTGTCCTAACCTGTCTTCATGCATATCAAACGAAACGTCTTTGAGAGGGTAATAACTTCAACGCTGTCACTCGGCCTAGTGATGTGATCACTAGTGACTCGCGTGACGTCATCACGCATTTGAGCCACGCACACGCAGTACAAACCAGTCTTCACACATATCAAACGAAACGTCTTTGAGAGGGTAATAACTTGAACGCCGTCACTTGGCCTAGTGACGTGATCACTAGTGACTCGCGTGACGTCATCACGCCTAACACCCACGCACGCGCTGTCCTAACCTGTCTTCATGCATATCAAACGAAACGTCTTTGAGAGGGTAATAACTTGAACGCTGTCACTCGGCCTAGTGATGTGATCACTAGTGACTCGCGTGACGTCATCACGCATTTGAGCCACGCACACGCAGTACAAACCTGTCTTCACACATATCAAACGAAACGTCGTTGAGAGGGTAATAACTTGAACACCGTCACTCGGCCTAGTGACGTGATCACTAGTGACTCGCGTGACGTCATCACGCCTAACACCCACGCACGCGCTGTCCTAACCTCCCTTCATGCATATCAAACGAAACGTCTTTGAGAGGGTAATAACTTGAACGCTGTCACTCGGCCTAGTGATGTGATCACTAGTGACTCGCGTGACGTCATCACGCATTTGAGCCACGCACACGCAGTACAAACCTGTCTTCACACGTATCAAACGAAACGTCTTCGAGAGGGCAATAACTTGAACGCCGTCACTTGGCCTAGTGACGTGATCACTAGTGACTCGCGTGACGTCATCACGCCTAACACCCACACACGCGCTGTCCTAACCTGCATTCATGCATATCAAACGAAACGTCTTCGAGAGGGTAATAACTTGAACGCTGTCACTCGGCCTAGTGACGGGATCACTAGTGACTCACGTGACGTCATCACGCCTAACACCCACGCAGGCACTCTCTAACCTGCCTTCATGCATATCAAACGAAACGTCTTCGAGAGGGTAATAACTTGAACGCTGTCACTCGGCCTAGTGACGGGATCACTAGTGACTCGCGTGATGTCATCACGCCTGACATTCACGCAAGCACTCTCTAACCTGCCTTCACGCAATCAAACGAAACATCGTTGAGAGAGTAATAACTTGAAGGCCGTCGCAGGCAGCGTCTGCTAGCAGAAAACTGACTGATCGCGCTGCACAGCCGTTCACCGGCCAACCCGTATATGTAGGCACCGGATCGCGCGTTTCGAATTCAGTCAAGGGCGTCTTCACATGGCTTTCGCTTGACTTGACGCTTTTCTTGACACGAGTAGATGCGATGGAAGCAACAGTACCTTCAACCAGTAGTGGGGTACAACCCAACATCAGCGTCCCACCACTCGTTGAAGGCAACGCTTCTTCTTCATTCAATAAATAAGAATAATAAAGGCGAAATAACAATTAAGCATTTCCAAACCATACTCAATTACGCAACATTCACCCGAAACCGTCACCACTATGCGACGCATTTACTCCAGCTCGTCGTGTGGGAAGATGTGGGCGGCTTTCTTGTTGCTTCTCGTATTTCGCAGTATGCCTTGGAAACGCGGGCAGCCAGGCCGCACTACAGTGAACGAACAGGCGTTCACCACCAAACAGGCACGCTTATTCCAAGCACACTAACCTATAAGAAACGGCGTGGCGTAGAAGGTAGAAAGAAAGGCACGAGTCAGGCACAGCGTTCAACGGCGCATCAGCAAATGGTCACCTGCAATTAGCAATAGTATGTATCTCAAGTACGAGGACTGCCCTCTATTACAACGGATTTGTTTCACAGGATAACCAGATGAATTATTATTTGAGCCGAAGGAGTGGTTGACAAATCCTTTTGTTAGCATGTTTTGAAACAGGCAGACCGTGCGTCTTATGCTTGATTATGTATATACAGTGTTATGACTTACCTGGCATGTTATCGCAATGCCGAAGCAAAGATGATGCCCGGTTAAAACACCCACCCGACCTTAAGAAACAATCGTTGTTCTTATAACGTCGAGCTTGTTAAATCGGTTATGAAATGGGTGATGAAAGAGAACCGGGGCAAGTCCGTGGAAAACGAAATTTATCATTATACAGGCAAAGCAGTTTTCATAAACACGCAGCCGTACTTGTGCTGCTGAGCAGTGTTTCACATATCAAGGCAGTCGAGGGCAGCTTGTACGAAAGTGTAATTGTGCCTATCATAAGCGGCACAGTCCACACGCTGGATGTGCTGCATAGAGCGCCCCGCGGCCTCAACCAGCAGAGCGCGGCGATGTTCTTTCTTGGAGATCCCTCCCGGTGTCGTGAGGAGATCATCCCTCCGCTCGCTTAGAAAGCCCTTCACGCCTGCCTTGAACTTTGAGAAAAGCTCCTCAATTGGATTCAAGAATGGGCTGTATGGCGGTAGCCACTTGACTGTGTGGTCGCTTGCCGCGAGGACAGCCTGTTCGGCGCGGCGGTGCGCTGGTGCGTTGTCAAACAGGAACACTGCCTGTATTCCCGGTTCCTGCTGAGAAACTTTTCTCGACACTTCTGCGAGAAAGTCGTTGAAGACAGCCCAGTGGACCTTGTCCGCAATTGTCCAATGGACAAGGCCGTTCGCCGACATGCAGGCTATAACATTTATATTCGCCCCCTTTTCGCTAGTTGACAAACGGCACGCTGGAGCACCTCGTTTCGCCCTTCCGAAACTGCGCGAGCACCATACGTTGAAGTTGGTCTCGTCGATGTAGTATCGTGTTAGTGTAGTTCCCTCGCTCTGAAGCCACTGGGCATATCGGCGCCGCAGCTGCTTCACGTCGGCGCGATTTCGATCTACTGGCCTCTGGGTCAGCAGCTTCACCGAATATCCATGGCCATCGAGAAGCCGATCAATCGTCGACGTGCTCACTTCAATATTAGGCATCTCTTCCTTGAGGGCCCTCTTTATTTGTTCCAGCGTGAAGGATGGATTTTCCTGTACGATTTGTTGCAGGGCGTCCACCACGTCCGGTCCAAACTTCTTCGACGAACCACCACGTGTTTTAGCTGTGTCACGGTCAGTAGCGGCAATAGAACGCACGGTCTTTATATTGATTCCCAGTGTTTCGGAGAGCACTTTTAAATCACCTCCGCGCCTGTGAACATCTATTATCCGGCAACGATCTACAGGGGAAACGCGAGCGTACTTTTTCTTCTGTTCATCAGGTGCCTTCCGCGGCCTTCCGGGGCGTCGAGTGTCTCGGTCTTCCATAGCACCAGTGGTCGCAGCGCAAACTTTCACTTATTCCAAGGCCTGCAAAAGCGCTCACATAACGATGTCACCAGCAGAAACTTGGAACTATGCTGGCTTGTCGCTCGCGTCGCACCACGTCGTCCCGTCGTCTGCGTGAGACTCGGCGAAAACAGCTGCGACACACTGTCGTCTGCTTCAGTTTGATTTAAAGCAATTGCTTCGAATCATAAATAACCAGCATTATGGTATTCTCGCAGAATGTAAAACGTATTTAAAACGCATTTTCAATTCTCAATTTTCGTTCTACAATGCAGACGACAATCACACGAAATATTGAATTGAAGATACGTTTTACATCAAACTGAAGCAGACGACAGTGTGTCGCAGCTGTTTTCGCCGAGTCTGTTTCACGCAGACGACGGGACGACGTGGTGCGACGCGAGCGACAAGCCAGCATAGTTCTAAGTTTCTGCTGGTGACATCGTTATGTGAGCGCTTTTGCAGGCCTTGGAATAAGTGAAAGTTTGCGCTGCGACCACTGGTGCTATGGAAGACCGAGACACTCGACGCCCCGGACGGCCGCGGAAGGCACCTGATGAACAGAAGAAAAAGTACGCTCGCGTTTCCCCTGTAGATCGTTGCCGGATAATAGATGTTCACAGGCGCGGAGGGGATTTGAAAGTGCTCTCCGAAACACTGGGAATCAATATAAAGACCGTGCGTTCTATTGCCGCTACTGACCGTGACACAGCTAAAACACGTGGTGGTTCGTCGAAGAAGTTTGGACCGGACGTGGTGGACGCCCTGCAACAAATCGTACAGGAAAATCCATCCTTCACGCTGGAACAAATAAAGAGGGCCCTCAAGGAAGAGATGTCTAATATTGAAGTGAGCACGTCGACGATTGATCGGCTTCTCGATGGCCATGGATATTCGGTGAAGCTGCTGACCCAGAGGCCAGTAGATCGAAATCGCACCGACGTGAAGCAGCTGCGGCGCCGATATGCCCAGTGGCTTCAGAGCGAGGGAACTACACTAACACGATACTACATCGACGAGACCAACTTCAACGTATGGTGCTCGCGCAGTTTCGGAAGGGCGAAACGAGGTGCTCCAGCGTGCCGTTTGTCAACTAGCGCAAAGGGGGCGAATATAATCCCCAACAACACAAAACCTCCCAGGGATGTCCCAAAAATGTACCTACATCCCATGTCCCACACCGGACGTCCGACAGGCATCCTGCGGACGTCTCACACGGGATTATGCAGGGGTTGTTCCGAAAAACGCCCCTTGCGGGACGTGACCTGGAAACAGCATACTTACTTCGTCCGTGCGTGTTGTAAATAGCACATATATGTTACAACGTGAACATAGTTACGACTTTCTTGATTTTGCATTGTTTTTAGCAAGTCCTGTAACATGAGAACGAAAAAAAAAAATCGATTGCGTGGTTTGTTTACTTAGTGGCACGTTTATGACCGGATCGCGATTGTTCAGTATAAAGGAGTCGTCCTTCTTGGCTTAAATGGGGGCGCACCATAGAATGGGGCGCACAATCTGACTTCAGAACATTCTTTTTACTTCAGCGCGGTGTGCTGTTTCGCAGGATTGCCACGGCACATCCACGGCATGTTGCTCATGAAGCCGATTGGTTTCGGTTTTACGTCACTTTTTTATTGTAAATATGTGTTCTTATCCAAATACGCGCAAAAAATAAGTATTGTATAACAAGAACTATTTCTTGTAGAAATTTAAAATGTTTATAAATACTTTTGTCATTTCTTTGAACGCACTATCATCATCATTCTTGTTTTGAGCAGAAGCGGGACGATAGAATGCGGAACTATTCAGAACCACGGTGGAGGACGAAGTAGTTTCTCGTGCGCTTTTTCCTGGCGTTTACCACTGGTTGCGCTTAACACAAAGGTAAATATTGCTATTTCTAGAGCATCTATGCTCACTGCAGAAGCAACCTCACTATGTTCACTGTTCGCAACCCAATCTTACGGGCTCGTTTTGTTTCTTTTCTAGGTCGCGCTTGACTGTGCACACGTGAGCAAACGTCCATGGCTTTCGACAGTGAGTGTGCCGCTTTACCAATATCTCGTCGAATGTGGTTTCACTGTCGCATCAATCTGTGAAACTTGAAGTTCAGCTCGGAAGCGCTTATTTTTTTACCTCTCGTCGGTAGCATCCTAGCAGCTAATTACTTTCCTCCTTCCCGCCAATATGTCCGCTCTGCCGAGACCGACGGCGTACCGACGTATTCGTCGTGCAGTACAGACTGATTTGGACACAATACTCTCAGCTTCAGAGGAAACTTTCGACTCTGCTGATCGTGTGAGTGAGCCGTCATTTGTAAGCTACAACCAAGCGCATGCCTTCGAATTAGCTCCGGTCTGTTCGGATCAACAGGCCATGAGTGACGACCATTTTCATGAAAACGTGACTTCTCCCGTAACAGCCGAGTTTCATGCCTCTAGCGCTTTTGCGAATCCAGTATTTTTGCGAGTAGGTGACGAAGCCCAGGCCAGTCAAAGGAGCCCTACTCAACAATTTATGGATTCGGAACAGAATAAACGGTCTCAAACAGGACAGTTTGACATTGCGTGGCTAAAGCAGAAGCTACGAGAATGGAGCGTGGAAGCAGGTATTCGTCAAGATGCCCTGACAAGTCTGTTGAAAATCTTGTGTTTACTTCCTGGTTACCATGACCTCCCAAGAAGTGCCAGGGCGCTTTTGTCAACTCCTAGAATGGCAGACAGTGTAACTCCCATGGATGTGGGCCAGTATTGTCATTTTGGTTTGACTGAGGGCCTCCAGTCAGCCCTAAGTGGAATTGCTCGCATCCCTGACCCCATAATTATTCAAGTTAATGTGGATGGATTGCCATTGACAAAAAGTACAAGGAGCCAGTTCTGGCCCGTGCTTTGTCAGGCATCTAATTGTGAACCTACGGACCCTTTCCCAGTAGGTGTATATTATGGGGATTGCAAGGCTCTGCAGGCAAATGTGTTTTTGAGGCCGTTTGTGTCTGATGTGAAGAGGGTGCTCCAGCATGGTGTTGCCATTGGGGACAAGCTCTACAGCATCAAAATCGGAGCAATTATTTGTGATGCACCGGCAAAGGCCTACATTCTAGGCATAAAGGGACACAATGGCTACTCCAGTTGCACAAAATGCACAACAGAGGGAGAATTCACAAATGGAAGAATGTGCTTCCCTGAAATGAATGCACCAGTGCGAACCGATGCAAGCTTTAGGGCAGAAGAAGATGAAGACCACCATGTAACCAAGACAATCTTGCTAGAGCTTCCCATAGACATTGTACAGCAATTTCCGTTGGATTACATGCATCTCATATGCCTTGGTGTTGTACGGAAAATTCTGCTGATTTGGATGAAAGGCGATAAAAGTTATCGCATTGGAAGACACGCTAGAGAGTCTGTGTCAGGATCCAACTTAGAAATTAGGCATTATGTGCCCTCAGAAATTTCCAGAAAGCCACGAAGCTTGTCTGACATTGATAAGTGGAAGGCATCAGAATTTCGTCTTTTTTTGCTCTATACAGGACCCGTTGTTCTAAGATCAAGAATACCACCTCGTTTGTTTGACAACTTTATGACACTGCACTGTGCCGTCTATATTCTTTCTAGCCCATCGCTTTCTGCAGAGCACACCGACTACGCTGACAGGCTTTTAAGGCATTTTGTCGAAACATATGTGTCGTTGTTTGGAAAAGACGCAGTTTCTCACAATGTGCATGGTTTGATCCATGTGGCAGATGATGTTCGGGTGCACGGGCCACTGCAAAGCTACAGCGCATTTCCGTTTGAAAATTACATGCGCAAACTGAAGCGATACGTGCGCAAACCTGAAAAACCGCTTGAGCAGTTGCACAATCGGATTGTTGAGGAGCGGTCTCTGGGTGGCTGTACCTCTTCAAACAAAAACATTTCTTCAGTACTTGTTTCGCCTGGCTCCCATTGGGGATGTTTCAAAGTAGAAAGTGCCAAGTTGGCAGGAAGACATGAAAGGGGGCCTTTGCCATTTGGTTGTATTGGACCACAGTACAAAGTCATCAAATTTGATTATGATGTCACAGTCAAAGCAGGGAAAAGGGATTCAACATGCATGCTTCAGGATAACAGCATTGTTAAGGTTGACAACATTGCATTCTCTGTGGAAGATCATCAGCCAGTTTTGATTGGACGAAGGTACCAGAAGGTGGAGGACCTCTATAGTTATCCATGCAGCTCATCGATTCTGAATGTCTTTCTTGCATCTGAACTTTCTGATGTGTTCGCCTGGCCACTTTCATTAATCAAAATGAAATGTGTGCGACTCCCAGTTGGGAAAAAATTTGCTATTTTTCCAATGGTTCACCAACATTAACTGATGCGTGCCATGTGATTTGTTTTTCTTTGGTGTTGACATCGCAGTTTCAGTGCTCTGGACAGAGCTACCATGTTTCATACGTTTAAAAAGTTTGTTTTTTGTCATCTGTTTAGATGACCAATTTGCTGTTGTGTCCTTCCCCGATGAAAAAGACAGCCTTGCCATTGTGCATAAATCGTGGTTAAATGGCAATCAAGATAGGACTCTTTGGCCATGTGAGAAGAACCCGAGTAAGCGTTGTCGGATGACAGTGGAAGGTGCGAAGCCGGCAGAGAGCTGGATTGAAGTACGGTGCCTGGTTAGGTGCTGGGCTGGTAAGCCTATATTTTCTATTTCTGTTGTTTTGTTTTGTAAGATAATTGCCTTTCAGACACGTACAAGAAAGCTCAGGAGGACCTTGAGGCCTTGCAGTATAGCTCCGACGTGAACAATGAACGTGAGCTTGGACGAGGAAAACGACAGCGACGGCCCGTACTTCCTTCAGACTACGATGATGAGGCACCCGGTAGTAGTGACAGTGTTACGGATGATGAATATTTACCACCCAAGCCACCAACACCGCCCCAGCGTCAAGTTAAGGCAGGTGCGTCATGCCATTGTTGCTTTTGATTCAGAAATACTTTAACAATGAAATTTGGATATAAGCAACATAGCAATATATTTCTGTGTGAAGTTTTTATTGGAAGAGAAACTTATCTGTCGTTTTGGTGTGTTAGTATTGATTTTTTGTTGTAAGCTCAAATTGTGTAATTTATCTTCTGATGTTTTTCAGCCAAGCACAGTGTGAGCTCATCAAAGCAGCAACACCGGCGACCACGCTACAAGGGTAGGTTACTACAGTCCGGTGAACTGGTTTGTAATGACCGAGCTTTTTGTTCCAGATGCACCAGGTCTGACACCCGTGCACACACCTTTGGTGCGAACAAATCCACAACCAAGGTCGCAGTACACAGGTATGGCGAGCGGAGATTCATCTGCAGTAACAGTTTTTTATATGAGTGCAAGTTGTTTTCTGTACCCTCACCCTTCACTACACTTGCACACAACTAACAGTTATTTTCTTTGGTCAAACTGCCTGATAATGATATATTTTAGCGATACCTACAGTCAGTGACTGATTTCACATAAAATTCACTTGGACTGTCTCACTTTGCTTAGGGTCTCAAAACAACAGTGCTCCAAAACCAGCTTCAGAGTCCCGAAATACATGGATGCAGTACCATGGTATGTCAGCATTGCTCCAACCAAATGCGAGATGCTGCTGTAGCTCTTAACTGACACCAAATTTGATATTTCAGGTGAGATGCCAGCTCCTGTGCACACGCCTGTGCTTGAAGACCAGAGAGTTCGCCATTCCAGTGTCCACTCCGGTGCGTCTGCATTTCTCTTTTTTTTCTTCACCATCTGAATGATAGCTTTTAATGAGGCAATCTTCCACAACAGAGTGTTGTAGTGTTCTGTTTGATGCTAGGTTTTGTGCTCGCTCCAAAATGATGCGCATGTCTGATATCTGCTCCTATATTTCGTGGGTTGTTTTCCAGGTGCACAATTTTGCCCTGCACCAACAGCGCCTCCTCAGCCAAACAGATCGCAGCCAGATCCACAATTTCTTGGTACGGAATTTGCGCATTGTGTTTCTATAAATCTATAGTGACCACCTACAGTAAGCTTACGGAGCCGCTGAGAAATAAAAGTATAGTTAATGGACTTCATAGTGGTTCATCAGAAAAAATATAACTGATCAACGTAATATAGTCAGTTCTTGGTCTTGCTGAAAAACCATGTTATTAAAAGTACAAGTGACACTACATTTGATGTTTCAGGTGACACACCAGTTCGTGCGCACACGCCTGTACTTGAAGACCAGAGAGTTCGCCATTCCAGTGTCCACTCCGGTGCCTCTGCATTTCTCTTTTTTTTCTTCACCATCTGAATGATAGCTTTTAATGAGCCAATCTTCCACAACAGAGTGTTGTAGTGTTCTGTTTGATGCTAGGTTTTGTGCTCACTCCAAAATGACGCACATGTCTGTTATCTGCTCCTATATCTCGTGGGTTGTTTTCCAGGTGCACAATTTTGCCCTGCACCAACAGCGCCTCCTCAGCCAAACAGATCGCAGCCAGATCCAGAATTTCTTGGTACGAAATTTGCACATTGTGTTTCTATAAATTTATAGTGACTTCCACCTACAGTAAGCTTACGGAGCCGCTGAGAAATAAAACTATAGTTAATAGAGTTCATAGCGGTTGATCAGAAATAATATAATTGATCAACATAATATAGTCAGTTCTTGGTCTTGCTGAAAAACCATGTTATTAAAAGTACAAGTGACACTACATTTGTTGTTTCAGGTGACACACCAGTTTGTGCGCACACGCCTGTACTTGAAGACCACAGAGTTCGCCATTCCAGTGTCCACTCCGGTGCGTCTGCATTTCTCTTTTTTTTCTTCGCCATCTGAATGATAGGTTTTAATGAGCCAATCTTCCACAACAGAGTGTTGTAGTGTTCTGTTTGATGCTAGGTTTTGTGCTCGCTCCAAAATGATGCGCATGTCTGATATCTGCTCCTATATTTCGTGGGTTGTTTTCCAGGTGCACACTTTTGCCCTGCACCAACAGCGCCTCCTCAGCCAAACAGATCGCAGCCAGATCCACAAGTTCTTGGTATGGAATTTGCGCATTGTTTGTGTTTCTATAAATCTATAATGACCTCCAGCAACAGTAAGCTTATGGAGCCGCGGAGAAATAAAAATATAGTTAACTGACTTCAGAGTCATTGATAAGAAAACATGTAATTTATCAATTTAGTAGTGTGTGTTCCTGATCCTGTTGGTGAGCACTACTGAAAATCATAACCAGTGTAAGCAGGGCAGACACATTGAAGGTGAAATACAAACATTGGGTTTACAACTCATTACAGAAAACTGCGCAAGTCATGTGCAGGGTGATTCCAGTTTGGTATTAGATCTTGTGTTTCTTAACTGCAATCTCTCTGAACATACTGTGGAAATAGGACAATGTCTCTTTGATCATAATCTTGTGTGGATTTCTTGCCCTCTTGTTCTCGTAACTAGCCATAAAAATCCATCAGTTTGTTATTTTAGACTATTCAAAGGCTAACAGTGCATGCATAATTGAACAAATAGAAACATGCCTTAGCGATTTCCGTGACACAGGTGCCTGCGCACTCCAGACACTGTTTAAAGACATGCGTCTTCGCTTACATAAATGTGTACCAACCAAACAAACCAAAAAAAATTTAACAGACACCTTGGGTAGCTCGCAGCATTATTCAGAAGCGAAAGTTACAACACATACCGACGAATTTGATAAATAATGCACTGAGCATCCTCGCTCAAGCTGTGTACAGCTCTAACAGAGTATTACTTCTGAACTTCTTTGCCTGACTTTATTACAAGTGACCCTAGTAAATTCTGGAAATATATGTGAAAAGAAAAAAATAGTATCACAGATGTCAGTCGACGGAACCAACGTGATGGATCAGGGACATTGCCCTGAATTTTAATCAATATTTTCAAAGCGTGTGATTCAAACTGCACATGTAACACGAGTTTCCACGTGCTGATGCACATGTAATTTCTTACCCTGGTGTGGTATCTATGCAGTTGCTGTTGAACTTGAAAACCAAAGCATCGTCGGGTCCAGACGATATCCCAAACGTGTTTCAACGACGATATGCTATATCTGTTGCTAAATGTTTGGTTATTTTTCATTCTGCTTTGCCGACTTCCCAATTGTCCACTGACTGGAAGACAGCCCTAATTGTGCCCCTCTTTAAAAAAAAGGGAGACCGCCTAACACTTGGAAATTACCGTCCTATTTCACTAACTTCGTCATGTAAAATTTTTGAACATGTAGCCACTAGTATAAATAAATTCCTGGAAGAGCACTCCATATTGACTAAGTTTCAACATGGGTTTAGGAAAGGATTCTCTACCGTAACTCAACTTGTCACATTGTTCCATTCTCCTGCATTAACCCTCTACAGACACGGTATGTTGATATGCTTTTCTTGGATTTGGTAAAGCTTTTGACAAAGTTCCTCACAGTAAACTAATTTTCAACCTTGATACAATAGGTATTTCAAAAATGTTCATAGGATTTCAGCCTACTTAACTAATCACAAACAATACAGTCATGCAGGGGGTCAACTCTTGCATTGTCTTCTAGTCACATCCGGTGTACCACAGCGCAGTGTGCTAGGCCCTTTTCTCTTTCAATTGTATGTTAGTGATATTGTTGATGTTGTTAGCCCTGGTGTATAAATTAGATTATTTGCTGATAATTGTTTTGTTTAAAGAAATTATTTGCACTAATGATTACGACCTCAACAGTAGTCTGGGTAATATACATGAATGGTGTAAAGAATGGGGAATGTCACTAAACATGAGCAGATGTGTCTGCCTTCCAGTAACTCACAAAAAAAAATCACCTTTCATATACTTACTATTTAGGGTCTTCGTCAATACAACAAGTAAGTTGCTACAAATATATCTGTATGAAACTGACTTCTAACCTATCTTGGAATCTTCCTGTTGATGTTTGCTCATCTGCCTTCCGCAAGCTATGTGTCCTGAAGCATAAACTTAAAGCTGCTCCCACTAATATTAAACTCCTCTGCTACACTGCTCTTGTGTGACCAAAACTAGAATATATGTCAATAAATGGGAACCTTATACTAAACGTAACATTGATAGTCTTGAGTGTATTGGGAGAAAGGCTGTAAGGCTTATATATTTTGAAAAATGTTTGCGTTAGACTCGCCCTCTAATTTAAAGCAAGCTAATGACGTACCACTATTACAGGCACGAAGGCAAAATATACATTAGAATTTCTTTTCCAGCTTTGGAATAACAAACTAGCTCTTGATCTATCACCGTATTTATCACCCTTAACTAGCAGGCCCACCTGACACCACCAAGAAAACGTGCTCATGTCATATTTTGCTCGCACTGACCTGTTTAAATATTCTCATTTTCAAGGACCATTCACGAATGGAATTGCCTTATTAAGGCAAATGAGCAGACTGCGAATTAACATTTTTGAGCTTGCATCTGTGTTTTTCTTTTGTTGCTGAGTGTTTCTGCTTTGTATTTATTAATGTTCACCCTGCTTGGATCTTGAGTCCGCAGTATTGAATAAAGAAATAAATAAGTGGGTATAAGTTTGTACAATAAGACTGGCATTCAAAACATTGACACAAGAAAAGGAAGGTTGTCCCTGTGTTCTCATTTTCACATTTTGTACACCTGCCTTTCTGTGCTGTAAACGTAACTAGTAGGTCATTTGGAAAAAAATGTAAGCTAACATTTATGAATGCAACACTGGTCATCACCGAGTTAAAATTTCAGGTTCGTGATACTTGCATCAGCCAGACAGGATGCATAAACATCACTCTTCACCGCCCACAGACAGAGATGGCTATTTAGCCCTTCATTGTTGTGAATGCAGGGATACTTCCATTTTCAATGCTGTACTAGTGATGGTAGGGGGAGCGACGGCTTAATAATGTGAGCTTCTTAAAGGAAACCATATTTAATATGTGACTCTAGACTATGTTAGCATACCATCTACTATGCTCACAACTGTGCTTTTATTTCAGCGTTCATGGAAAAAATTTTGTTTGCACTAAACGCCATAAAGCTGACTCAGCAGACGCACACGCAGTGCTTCAGTGAACTAATCAAGAAAGTGGACGATGCACCTTTGCACTCAACGGACATTCCTGACTTGCCATTTTCAACTGTAGAGGACTTGTTGAGATATGATGAAGAGCTTGGAGCCAAAAGTGAAGCAAGGGTTGCAATGGTAATTTTGATTTATGGATCTCTGTCACCTAAGTTTACATTTCATAGCTTCAGGGATGCTCTGTTTTTAAGTGACAGGTACATGTTTACATGCCTGCATTTACTATTTAGTGTAGCAGTGGCTGGTGAAATGCAATGTTATGTGCCTGTTTCCATGCCTTGTAGCATATAATTTATAGACTTATTTATACTCTTTATTTCTAATTTATGTTAACGATATTAGTAACCACTTGTCATCACCAATCAGACTATTCGCAGACGATAGTGTTGTATACAGGCACATTGCCAATAGTGCTGATGTGAGTGCATTGCAGTCTGACATCAAATAGTGCACTGGTGCCAACGTTGGCAGATGGAAATAAATGTCTCGTAAACAAAATATATAAAATTTAAAAGACCTAGTAACCCCGAACTGCACTCTTACATAATTAACAATGTGGCAGTCGAAAATTTACCTATGCTAAAATACTTAGGCATCCGCCTTCTAATCTCTCATGGAATGCGCATGTTGATGCAGTAACCAATAAGGCTTCAAAAGCACTAGAATTTATTAAACGTAACTTGCACTCTGCCAAGCCATCTACTAAACTTCTTGCATACATAACCTTAGTTTCTCAAAAATAGAATATGCCACCCTTATTTGCAACCCTAGTCAGTTATACAAAGCAGCCCGCTTTATTACAGGAAAGTATTCACACTTCCATAGCGGGACAGCTATCAAAGCCTCATTGAATCTACCCACACTAGAAAAGCGAAGGCTTATCGCGCTACTCTCTCACTTTCGCAGACTTTATTTCAGTGATTCGCTGTTTTACATTCACAAATCAAACCAGCCCATCTCATTTTTTTGCGCTTGGATCACGCAAAATTAAAACGGCCCATGTTTGTACACACTACCTTTGTAACTCACTGCTGTTTCTTACAATTTTTCATTGGAACAGGCTGCCAAGTGATGTCACTGCGTGATCACGACTCATTTGTTAATGCATTGAAGCACCTGTTCAACGTAGAGTTGTAATTTAGCTATATTTTCCGATGCCTTGTTTTTATTACGAACGTCATCACTCCTTCTAACACTTGTAATAGCATATATAGTGTATTTTGTATTACATTGCATTGTATTGCATCTTCATCTTCATGTTGCACGCGAACTTGTTGTGTTTTTTATTTTTATTTTGTGAACGTAACCCCAATGTATTAAAATCAACCCCCCCCCCCCATGTTATGCCTGCAAGGGCCCTTAGGGTATATGACTAAGTACATAAATAGGAATGATTTGAATTGAATTCTGGGGTTTCAGATTCCAAAACCACAATTTGATTATGAAGCACGCCATAGTGGGGGTCTCCGGATTAATTTTTACCAACAGGGGATCTTTGTTTCCTCAGTTTTGTTACTCTGCTATATTATAAGCATTGACACAACACTGCCTTCATTGTTTTTCATGATCACAATAAGCTCCCCTTTTGTGAGTATGTGAAACAATAATGGTATACAAGGGAACCCTGATACATCGAATCTGAAGGGAATCACAAAGAAGTTCGATATATAGGTAATTCGATATATAAAATGAAAATTATATACAAAAAATTTTCAAGGGGATGTTCGTTATACACAATAATTCGTTATATGTGGGTTCGATATATGTGGGTTTAACTCTATATACTACTCCTTTAGCCTGATGTTTTCCCATATTTTTGTTTAACAGAACACGGTGCACTGAAACCATCGGTTGTGATATTATGTCGGGTTTTGAGATAATTGGTTCTTTCAAACTCTTATTGCACTTTTCCTTCCAGAAAAAGCACATGGCCATACAAGGAGGTGAAAGCACGCAGCAAAAAACGTACCGCATCCTCAAGAGCATGCTCTCTTGGAAAGTTGCCGTACAGTTCAGCTGGTTTGGAGCTAAAGGGAAGAAGAAGTTCAGTGACCTGAACATCTGCCAGCTGATGTGTAGTAAGTTATATTTCGTTATAGAAGGCTGCCTTACATTCCTTTTTTTATTTCTCATTGTTCATTTTTAATGTTTCCTTGTGTATAATGTTCCTGAATCACCTGAGGATATTTTATAGAACCTGTGCACTCACCCGCACGCGAAATGCTTGTGCTGAATGCAAAGGCACAATGTACATAACCCACAAAGCACCTGTTACCATTAGACAACTGGGTGCAGTAACATTGTGCCTATATTTACTTGTATGCTATTTTAAGAACTAGCTTATATGTAAAAAATAAATGATTACCAAGGGCATCATTATTCAGGAATTTGAGCAAGTGAGAGGCAGTAATGGTTGTGAAAGTTTTTGCTTTTCAATCTAAAGATACCCTGCTAACCTTAACAAAACAATACATGTTTTTGATGTGTGTGCAGGCAGCCTGACCAATGACACGTCCTTCAGGGCCACCTTAAAATACATAGAAAAGGCTGGCATGTCATGGTTCCGCCATGCTCCCGAGAGGGCGGCAGGAGAAAGGTCAACAGAGGCTGACTCAGCGTGATATGGTTATTTAAAGTGACTAACAATTATTTTTATTATACTCATTCTTTTTTCCGCTTAGTGTCAACGCAAAGCTTGCCAGTTCATTGTGCATTAATATAGTTCACTTCGTTCAACAGAATAAAAGTATTTTTTTCTGTACGGATGTTTCTTCCAGAGTTCTTGAACTGGGGGCTCCATGGCAGGCCCGTTTTTCGAGAACTAAAAACATACACCATACAAATCAAGTACCATATGCAGTGTGCTCTTTTTACACTTGCCCTTCTTCCTCATTCTCGCGTTGAAAACCTCTGTGACAGTCCAGTATATGAGAAAAAATGATACATCTAACATCCCAATCAAGTACCACATGCAGTGACATTGGGACATCCCAGGGAAGTCGTTTTTTGTCTCACTTGGGTAGTGTTTGGGATTAATCTCGGACATCCCTAGGATGCCCTAAAAATCCCGTATGGGACATCCTTTGTACGTCCCTAGGATGCCTGTGTGTTGTTGGGGAAATGTTATAGCCTGCATGTCGGCGAGCGGCCTTGTCCATTGGACAATTGCGGACAAGGTACACTGGGCTGTCTTCAACGACTTTCTCGCAGAAGTGTCGAGAAAAGTTTCTCAGCAGGAACAGGGAATACAGGCAGTGTTCCTGTTTGACAACGCATCAGCGCACCGCCGCGCCGAACAGGCTGTCCTCGCGGCAAGCGACCACACAGTCAAGTGGCTACCGCCATACAGCCCATTCTTCAATCCAATTGAGGAGCTTTTCTCAAAGTTCAAGGCAGGTGTGAAGGGCTTTCTAAGCGAGCGGAGGGATGATCTCCTCACGACACCGGGACGGATCTCCAAGAAAGAACATCGCCGTGCTCTGCTGGTTGAGGCCGCGGGGCGCTCTATGCAGCACATCCAGCGTGTGGACTGTGCCGCTTATGATAGGCACAATTACACTTTCGTACAAGCTGCCCTCGACTGCCTTGATATGTGAAACACTGCTCAGCAGCACAAGTACGGCTGCGTGTTTATGAAAACTGCTTTGCCTGTATAATGATAAATTTCGTTTTCCACGGACTTGCCCCGGTTCTCTTTCATCACCCATTTCATAACCGATTTAACAAGCTCGACGTTATAAGAACAACGATTGTTTCTTAAGGTCGGGTGGGTGTTTTAACCGGGCATCATCTTTGCTTCGGCATTGCGATAACATGCCAGGTAAGTCATAACACTGTATATACATAATCAAGCATAAGACGCACGGTCTGCCTGTTTCAAAACATGCTACAAAAGGATTTGTCAACCACTCCTTCGGCTCAAATAATAATTCATCTGGTTATCCTGTGAAACAAATCCGTTGTAATAGAGGGCAGTCCTCGTACTTGAGATACATACTATTGCTAATTGCAGGTGACCATTTGCTGATGCGCCGTTGAACGCTGTGCCTGACTCGTGCCTTTCTTTCTACCTTCTACGCCACGCCGTTTCTTATAGGTTAGTGTGCTTGGAATAAGCGTGCCTGTTTGGTGGTGAACGCCTGTTCGTTCACTGTAGTGCGGCCTGGCTGCCCGCGTTTCCAAGGCTGCGAAATACGAGAAGCAACAAGAAAGCCGCCCACATCTTCCCACACGACGAGCTGGAGTAAATGCGTCGCATAGTGGTGACGGTTTCGGGTGAATGTTGCGTAATTGAGTATGGTTTGGAAATGCTTAATTGTTATTTCGCCTTTATTATTCCTATTTATTGAATGAAGAAGAAGCGTTGCCTTCAACGAGTGGTGGGACGCTAATGTTGGGTTGTACCCCACTACTGGTTGAAGGTACTGTTGCTTCCATCGCATCTACTCGAGTCAAGAAAAGCGTCAAGTCAAGCTAAAGCCATGTGAAGACGCCCTTGACTGAATTCGAAACGCGCGATCCGGTGCCTACATATACGGGTTGGCCGGTGAACGGCTGTGCAGCGCGATCAGTCAGTTTTCTACTAGCAGACGCTGCCTACGACGGCCTTCAAGTTATTACCCTCTCAACGACGTTTCGTTTGATATGCATGAAGGCAGGTTAGAGAGTGCTTGCGTGAATGTCAGGCGTGATGACATCACGTGAGTCACTAGTGATCACATCACTAGGCCGAGTGACAGCGTTCAAGTTTTCACCCTCTCAAAGACGTTTCGTTTGATATGCATGAAGACAGGTTAGGACAGCGCGTGCGTGGGTGTTAGGCGTGATGACGTCACGCGAGTCACTAGTGATCACGTCACTTGGCTGAGTGACGGCGTTCAAGTTATTACCCTCTCAAAGACGTTTCGTTTGATATGTGTGAAGACAGGTTTGTACTGCGTGTGCGTGGCTCAAATGCGTGATGACGTCACGCGAGTCACTAGTGATCACATCACTAGGCCGAGTGACAGCGTTCAAGTTATTACCCTCTCAAAGACGTTTCGTTTGATATGCATGAAGACAGGTTAGGACAGCGCGTGCGTGGGTGTTAGGCGTGATGACGTCACAAGAGTCACTAGTGATCACATCACTAGGCCAAGTGACGGCGTTCAAGTTATTGCCCTCTCGAAGACGTTTCGTTTGATATGTGTGAAGACAGGTTTGTACTGCGTGTGCGTGGCTCAAATGCGTGATGACGTCACGCGAGTCACTAGTGATCACATCACTAGGCCGAGTGACAGCGTTCAAGTTATTACCCTCTCAAAGACGTTTCGTTTGATATGCATGAAGACAGGTTAGGACAGCGCGTGCGTGGGTGTTAGGCGTGATGACGTCACGCGAGTCACTAGTGATCACGTTACTAGGCCAAGTGACGGCGTTCAAGTTATTGCCCTCTCGATGACGTTTCGTTTGATACGTGTGACGACAGGTTTGTACTGCGTGTGCGTGGCTCAAATGCGTGATGACGTCACGCGAGTCACTAGTGATCACATCGCTAGGCCGAGTGACAGCGTTCAAGTTATTACCCTCTCAAAGACGTTTCGTTTGATATGCATGAAGACAGGTTAGGACAGCGCGTGCGTGGGTGTTAGGCGTGATGACGTCACGCGAGTCACTAGTGATCACGTCACTTGGCTGAGTGACGGCGTTCAAGTTATTACCCTCTCAAAGACGTTTCGTTTGTTACGTGTGAAGACAGGTTTGTACTGCGTGTGCGTGGCTCAAATGCGTGATGACGTCACGCGAGTCACTAGTGATCACATCACTAGGCCGAGTGACAGCGTTCAAGTTATTACCCTCTCAAAGACGTTTCGTTTGATATGCATGAAGACAGGTTAGGACAGCGCGTGCGTGGGTGTTAGGCGTGATGACGTCACAAGAGTCACTAGTGATCACATCACTAGGCCAAGTGACGGCGTTCAAGTTATTGCCCTCTCGAAGACGTTTCGTTTGATATGTGTGAAGACAGGTTTGTACTGCGTGTGCGTGGCTCAAATGCGTGATGACGTCACGCGAGTCACTAGTGATCACATCACTAGGCCGAGTGACAGCGTTCAAGTTATTACCCTCTCAAAGACGTTTCGTTTGATATGCATGAAGACAGGTTAGGACAGCGCGTGCGTCGGTGTTAGGCGTGATGACGTCACGCGAGTCACTAGTGATCACGTCACTAGGCTAAGTGACGGCGTTCAAGTTATTGCCCTCTCGAAGACGTTTCGTTTGATACGTGTGAAGACAGGTTTGTACTGCGTGTGCGTGGCTCAAATGCGTGATGACGTCACGCGAGTCACTAGTGATCACATCGCTAGGCCGAGTGACAGCGTTCAAGTTATTACCCTCTCAAAGACGTTTCGTTTGATATGCATGAAGACAGGTTAGGACAGCGCGTGCGTGGGTGTTAGGCGTGATGACGTCACGCGAGTCACTAGTGATCACGTCACTAGGCCAAGTGACGGCGTTCAAGTTATTACCCTCTCAAAGACGTTTCGTTTGATATGTATGAAGACAGGTTTGTACTGCGTGTGCGTGATGACGTCACGCGAGTCACTAGTGATCACGTCACTAGGCCGAGTGACTGCGTTCAAGTTATTACCCTCTCAAAGACGTTTCGTTTGATATGCATGAATGCAGGTTGGAGAGTGCTTGCGTGGGTGTTAGGCCTGATGACGTCACGCGAGTCATTAGTGATCACATCACTAGGCCAAGTGACAGGTTTCAAGTCATTACTCTCTCAAAGACGTTTCGTTTGATATGCTTGACGGAAGGTTAAGACAGCGCGTGCGTGGGTGATATGCGTGATGACGTCACCTGAGTCACTAGTGATCAGATCATAGGCCTGGGCAATAGGTATCAAGTTATTACTGCGTGGACGGCCTTTCCTTTGATATACATGTCGAAGGTGTGAATAGTGCGTACGCGGGTGATAGGCGTGATGAAGTCGCGCGAGTCACATTGTGTCACTAGTGACTCATTCATTGTTTATTCTACGCATCTTGATAATATTTCCTCTTAAATTCACTCCGAAGCTATTCACTCCACGCGTTCCCGAAAATTCTGGGTCGCTTTGAAGTCACGATGTCGTCAGGATTAAATTCGCTGGCCTCTGGATTAAATCGGCTGGCGGTTGGATTAATTTCAGTGGCACTTGGATTAAAATGAATGGCACCTGGATTAATTTGAGTGGCGGCTGGATTAAATTGACTGGCGCCTAGATTAATTTGGCTGGCGCTTGGATTAAATTGAGCGGGAAAACCTGTAGAACGCAGTTTAAGGATAACGTACTAGAGGATCCTAGCACGATTCGGTGAGGGACACTATAAGCAATGGACATGGCACGGAACACCAAAAATACGTTTCCACATCTCTTAGAAAATTAGTGCATGAACATCTAATAAACATGGGATTGACCAAATTAATCAAATTAGCAAAACATTGTATTCGAGATACAACTTTCTGTAAGGTTGGGTGGCCACATAACTTCGTTGTTTTCTCCGGTGATTTGATATATATTAATTTCATTGGACCGCGAGGACAGGCCGTTTCGTTAACAGCGAATGCTTCGTTAAGAGCGAAACACGATGTCTGCGCGCTCAGCTTGATTGAAGCCCCGTGGCGAAATCCCGAGTCTGCAGAATCAAAACCTCCAGTTGGACAGATGCCGGAAAGCCAGCAATAAAATGCCCAAGGCGGTCACATCAATAGCCGTGTGAATACTTTTGCCTTTGTTTGTCTGTCACAGTGGTTCCTGTGGTTGCACAATTGACCGAGTTTACATGATAATGTAAGGAAAATCTAATTTGTTTGACGCATTCTTACAAATGGTGGAGACACCATTTGTAAGAATGTTTAGTCTCATGAATAACCTCATAATAACTGTTGCCGCTAACATGTTAACACGGTATTCTTTCACAACTGCCATTTGTCATATAATGAGAATTCGTTGTTGGGATTGTAAAAGAAGGAAGCACATTGAGGATGTCTGCTTTTACACGATCATGGAAAATTATTTCTGGATGAAGATAAACATGGAGTGAATGTTGCATTTACTTCGACCACGTAGTCTGTACCACTATTACAACGAGTCTTGGCTATCACAATAATTCAATTATCACAAGATATTAATTCGGGCGAGTTGTTTAACTAGCATAATGGAACGGCGCGCATTGAAGATGCATAAAGGAGCCAGAGATGAAACCGGAGAGAGTTCGCCTCGTTTCATCTCTGCTCTTGTTACCTTGTACCCGCCACGGTGGTCTAGTGGTTATGGTGCTTGACTGCTCGCCCGAAGGTCGCGGGATCGAATCCCGGCCGTGGCGGCTGCCTTTTCGATGGAGGCGAAAGTGCTTGAAGATCGTATACTTAGATTTAGGTGCGCGTTAAAGAACCCAGGGGGTCGAAATTTCAGGAGCCCTCCATTACGGCGTCCCTCATAATCACATCTTGGTTTTAAGACGTCAAGCTGCAACAATTATTATCCTTTTATCTTGACAGTTTGCTTTGTCTTATTATATTGATTGCCACACTCTTCCAAATGACCGCCTCCCTTTTCAAGAATTTTACGAGAATCGCAGGCTCTCTTTGAAGGTTGCAAGGGTATCAGCACAAATTTGTTCGGCATGATAGTCAACCTGTGCGCGGTGCACGTGTGTAGCACACAAAACAACATAGAAACACGCGGGCTTGTTTGACACGGAAAACAGAACACTGATAATGAATTATTTACAGCGAACTACAAGATGCGGTACACACTTCGCAATATGCGTATTGACCACATCACGTGCGCCGCGATGTGCACTGACGCCCTTATCTGGTGCAATGCAATCCACTCCTGCTGCTGAGTCAAATTCGGCGCATTTCGTCCGTCCGCACCATTTACCAAACGTGTGAAAAATGCCAGGCATGCATTTGTGACTGGCACGCTTGTTTTCTGTCTGTCTGTCTGTCTGTCTGTCTGTCTGTCTGTCTGTCTGTCTGTCTGTCTGTCTGTCTGTCTGTCTGTCTGTCTGTCTGTCTGTCTGTCTGTCTGTCTGTCTGTCAGTCAGTCAGTCAGTCAGTCAGTCAGTCAGTCAGTCAGTCAGTCAGTCAGTCAGTCAGTCAGTCAGTCAGTCAGTCAGTCAGTCAGTCAGTCAGTCAGTCAGTCAGTCAGTCAGTCAGTCAGTCAGTCAGTCAGTCAGTCAGTCAGTCAGTCAGTCAGTCAGTCAGTCAGTCAGTCAGTCAGTCAGTCAGTCAGTCAGTCAGTCAGTCAGTCAGTCAGTCAGTCAAGAACTTTATTAATAGGTCCTGGGGAGTTTAAGCCGCCGGGGGATCCAGGGGGACACCCTAGCAGCCGCTACCGTAGGCGACGCCCGAGTCGGGGCGGGAACGTGATGGCGTTCCGCCAGTTTTGGGCCCTCTGGACTGTCTTAAGTTGGGGGTGGAGCTCGGAGCTCCTGAGTGCCTCTTCCCAGTCGGACTCACTGGTGAGAGGCCCCTGAGGAAACGCGGGACATTGCCATAGCATGTGCGAAAGTGAAGAGTAAAGTTCTGTGCAATCTGGGCATTGGGGAGTGATGTCTGTGATGTAATGACTCAGTCGGCCCCGTGATAGGTACGATCTCGTTTGTAGCATGCGAAAGGCTACCGCTTGCGCGCGTTCGAGCTTTGGGTGTGGTAAAGGGTATTGGCTTCTGCTGGTGCGATAGTGAGAGGTGATTTCGTGGAAGGTTAGTAACAGGGGCGTAGCCAGAAATTTTTTTCGGGGGGGTTCAACCATACTTTATGTATGTTCGTGCGTGCGTTTGTATGTGTGCGAGTATATATACGCAAGCAAAACTGAAAAATTTCGGGGGGGGGGGGGTTGAACCCCCCAACCCCCCCTTGACTACGCCCCTGGTTAGTAAGGAGTCGTTAAACTGTATGTCTGGGCCCAGCTCTTGGTCAAAACATTTTCTATACTGCGGGAGTTGCTTTCGACGCGCAAAAAACGTTTATAAAGTTTGTTGGTCATTATTCCTGCACTTAGAGATGCCGATCACTTCGGCCTCATTCAGCAATCTGCTGATATCCTTAAAAGAGAAGGGTGAATTTTTCTTCAAACACGAACGTTTTTGTCTGAGAAATCTGTTTGAATGCTGACAAAACTTGAGAGTGCAAAAAATGACACGGTACGGGTGAACATTAGGGACACGGGACGAGTGCTTTTGTGTGTTCAAGTTATGAAATGCATTTGCGCTGTGTTTGACTTGCTTCTTTGCAATGTCCTTTTTGTGCTCTAAAGTTTTGTCACTCAAGCACCAACGAGGCCCAAAAAAAAAATTCACCGACGGCAACGGTTACGATACTGCCTAATGCGAATTCTGAGCGCAGCTTCGTGTCGGAGCAAGGCCAACTCTGTTTGAAGTTTTGGCTTTCCGCAAGGTATCGACTACGCCATAAATCATAACTTTTCTGAAATAGGACAGCACCCACTACGCCGTTATTCGTCCTTCTGCGGATAACCGAGGTACCCGCTGCACATCTGTAATGTACTATGTGCACTTTGTTGATGCTGCATGTGGCTGATGACGATGAATTATGGCTGAGCACATTGCAGTGGTTGGGAAGCATTAAACTACACACTCCTTGCGCAAATAGCATTGTGTGATGACTGGTTATTATTTTACTCTTCTGCCACGCTATATTGCATAGGTTAACGCAATTCCTTTCCCGAAATGACATCTGCATAAGGTCTTTTTGCAAATTAATTTCACGCACCAGCGTAGCTCTGTGGTAGAATACTCGACTGCCACGCAGAGGGCTTGGGTTGAAATCCTATTCGATCCTTTGTATTATTTTTCTCATTCTATTTTTTCATGTCTATCGGTTACGCCACCGACGGCGATGATAACGGCAACGGCGACGGCGACGCCGCTGAATGCTGGTACGGGCGCCTAAGAGCTGCGCTGTAACAGCCCTTGTAAAGCGTTTTCTTTCTAGCTTAGAGTAAATGCTGGCTGAATGAGAATTCTGCTCATTCATGACAGATTGGAAAAACAAATTATTTTACTAATTCAGACTTGATGACCGATAACAACGTTAGCTTAAACGGGACATCTTGGAATATCTTGGAAACTCCGGAATTCCAAGCGTCCAGAAAGTCATATTAAGCATAATTGCGGCTACTTAAGTTGGAACCTGAGAGCACGTGGTGCACAATCAAGTTTTAATGTATGAGGTAGATGTGAGGTTTAGTGTACAGGCCTGCTTTTGTAAACAGTCGTCACTAATCAGATTGGCAACGAAAAAGCCCTATCTCCCGTTCTCTACACGAGTTCAAGTCCCGAGCTCATGTCCCGAGCTCATGTTGCAACGGTAAAAATACCCTATTTTATTTCGCAGACAAAATGCGGTTGAAGCTCCGCAGGCAAACCGTATGCTTTCGTAAGCCTGCACAGTCTATATCGTCTCTTATCACTTCGTTTCTTGGCCGCATCGCACTAATTTGATCTGCAAAGCATCGGTGGGTCAGCTCGTACAATACGCTTCAGACTGGATTTCATTTATGGCGCAGTTTTATGCCTTCAGTTCATGTCTGTTATATCCTGCGTTGTTTGCCTTCGCGGCTGTCTACGTTCATCACATATAACTTTCTATGACTTCTACATTTGAAAATTTGGGATTCCTCCACTCATAAAACTGTGATGTACTGGCCAAGAAAGAACGCATAAGCCTAATTTCCTTGCCTCTAAGCCAAAATTGCCACTACGCTCTTGTCCTTATCAATGCCTGCGTGCAAACGCAATAAATCGTGCCTTGTGGAGAAACGTCTTACTGACATTCGCTGTCGTGATAATCTGCTGCCGGGACACCTGCCGGGGTAATCTATTTTAAAGTAAGAGAGAGAGATAATAAAACGAGAGAAAGGCAGGGAGGTTAACCAGAATTGTAGCATCCGGTTTGCTACCCTACACTAAGGGGAGGGGGAAAGGGAAAGTAAGATTACACAAAGCGCACAATGTAGTGTATGATTGCAGTAGACTGGGCAACTATAAAAATAGTTCTCTTCCCAAAACTTGTTTGCAGAAACCACCACCGTTTATCATTACTATAAGGGAATAACCGAATTTTAAGTGTGCTCAGGATTGTGTCCCGAGCACACACTTCACTTCTCTTCCTCTGGCTCTCTTTTCGCCCCAGTGCATGGTAGCAAACCAGATGTGCGCCTGGTTAACCTCCCTGTCTTTCCTTGCTTATCTCTCTCTCGCTTTTAACTTTTCTCTGTAAAGATGAAATAAGTCGCTTTGTTCTGTATATCTGTAAAACTGAGCATATTTAGCCAGCGTTTGTAGTTTGACTGCATAACTGTGTGAACAACACATATATGAAGTGGCATGGGGCTATGCATATCAGTCTATTCTTCATTTTGTGTCTCTAGCGATGCTTCGCCGATGCGGATTACTGTTGCCATCCTTTCTAGCTGCAGTGGCAAGTACTTAATAGTAGGTAATGCTAATTCTAGGAGTGATGAGGAGTTTTCGGCCCTGTACCTGTTTATGTTTTGTATAGAAAAGCTAGAACGAGGACACATTTAGAGAACAAATCAACAGATGTTGCACTCAGCAGTACTGCGCATGTAGTTCGCGCAAAGGTTCCTCGTAGTCATCATGTAAAGCCCCTTCCTTTAGGGGCCTTTGAGGTATCATAAATAAATAAATACACCGGCAAATACATGTGCAATGTAAAATTACTCTAGTGTTATTCTGCCGGCCTGTAGACGTGATAATTTTATAAGAAATAAGCGCTCTCCATGTGCATGTCTCATATCCTGATTTTATCTGTGATCTCTTTTTTTCTCCATACTACCTGCAATTGTACCTCTTTCTTATATGACTGCCTTATTTCAAAATTTCCACATTCCGATAAAACCCGGATTTTAGTACAAGTTTATTCGTTTGCCCAAGCCTGTCCTTAGGCCAACATACGTGCCAAATGCACGGGTATGCGTTTTGTTTCCACGGTTTAGTGGTTTTTTTATATAGAATGGTTGAACAGCGTACACGCTGCAAATTATTGATAACACCCACAAGTACAATGAACAAAACAAGGGCTCTTAGGTGGGTAAGTTGATAGCTGAGAGCGCTGTGCCCTGTGTGCTCATCATCCCGTTTTCTGCGCTGTTCTGCCCAGTGAACAAAACAAGTTCGTGATATTGAGGAGTGGCATGCTTCCAATGGCAAGCGCTTTTGCTTTTGTATTGAAATGTTCTAAAATAAACACGTTGTCTTCTAGGTCCGCGTGCTTGCGACTGCCGAATACGAACCCTTTCGTTTTCCTGCCCTGCACAATATGAGGCCACTCACGTCCTTCGTAACGTGTTTCGATCGACGTTTTAGTTGTTTCTTTGGCTGTCTCTATGCGCGTCCCTGTAGGAGTAATAGGGTAATGTCCTCCGCGTGTATGTGACGTGATAGGCCGGCAGTGTGTGCTGGCGTCGGTCACACGAGGAGGCCGGTTGAGCCTACAGTGGCTTGTCCGAGAAAGCGCAGCTCTTAAGAGACGTTCGCATTGGATCTGTTTCGCCGATGGGATGTGCACACTCTCTCTCCGAGAGCCAGCGTTGTCTCCGCCACCTGCTGCCGGGGACAGGCACGGCTCAGATGCGCTTGTTGGCACAAAGAGCTACCCTTCTCAGGCTTAAGACAACGCTAGCCGGCACGTGTGAGAGGCTGTTTAGCCACATCCCACTGGGCACGCAGCAAAGAGTCCATGCTGCGACAGCAACATGGCGTGATGCACCGGATGATGGAAAATGCGGCTTAAAACTTTCTAAGCATTAAGCAGTTACGCTCACTATGATGTGTAGTGGATCTATTTTCTGCCTTGCATTGATTGCATTCTGTAGCATCTTTACAGTAGCCTTACTAACTGTTAAATAGGTAGATTGCTTGTTGAACGCCTCCAAAAAGCTCTCGTTATGCTGATGGCTGTGTGTAGGAAGAAAAGTTGAATTATTCGTTACTAAACAAATTTTTATAGCTTTCGCAGATGCAGTTGATACATCCGGCACGTTAGCGTATAATGTTTATATCCACACTTCACATATTGCATGACTGTACATTGTGCAATACGCACGAGACAAACTCGATAAAAACTGGGTGCTCATCATGAGCAGTAGAAACCTAGCGCAGGCGGTGGTGTAAAGAAAGGCCAGATAATAGTGTGTGGTACGATTTCACTGCTCGGCAAATCGGATGCGAGCGCTGTTGGAGTGGCGTTTAAGAAGTCGGGTTTCTTCAAGTTTGCTTAAGGTAATATTGATCACAGAAAGTGAAGGTGTTGCACTGAAGCCTCCCGAACATTATCTTCTTCGTTTACTTCCATACGAAAAAAAAAATGCAGGATGGTACGGGATTCGAACCTGCCCCCCCTGCGCTTCAGCCCAGTATTCTACCTCAGAACCACGCCGGTGCTTGAAACTGCTCTGCAAAAAGACCCTATACAGGCTTCATGTCGGGAAGGAACCACATTAATAAACGAAAAATGCATAGTGGCTGCTTTCCTACTTCACAAAAATTATGATGATTTATAGCGTAGTGGGTTCCTTGCAAGTGGCTCATAAGGCCCCCATAGTCCATTTCCACAGGGTCTCAATAAAGTTCGTTCCCGATCTCTCTCTCTCTCTCTCTTTCTCACGTTAATAATAATAATAATAATATCTGGGGTTTAACGTCCCAAAACCAAGATATGATTATGAGAGACGCCGTAGTGGAGGGCTCCGGGAATTTCGACCACCTGGGGTTCTTTAACGTGCACCTAAATCTAAGTACACGGGCCTCAAACATTTTCGCCTCCATCGAAAATGCAGCCGCCGCGGCCGGGATTCGATCCCGCGACCTTCGGGTCAGCAGCCGAGCGCCATAACCACTAGACCACCGTGGCGGGGCTTCTCACGTTAACGTATGTTATATAGGTGGGAGAGTGAAATAAGAGTGTTATATATTATATAGGTGGGAGAGTGTCATATATATGGTGGGAGAGTGAAATAACGAACGGGCGTCACACAATGCGAATTACGTAACTAGTGGGTCGTTTAAAGCTTCCAACCCATTACAAAGGGCTCAACCATATATCTTCATCGTCATCAGCCGTCGCATCAAGAAAGTGCACATAATGCCTTACAGATGGTACTTCGCTTCTCCGTAGAATGACGAATAATGGCGTAGTGGGTGCTTCCCAACTTCACAAAAATTATGATTTGTGGCGTAGGGGCTACGTTGCTAGTGTACTTGTCCCAAGAGAGTTTATAACGGGCTCTAGAAACGCCGCTCTTCCAGCTTTCGCTGTGACTGTGCTGCGCTTTCCGCGCTGGCCTGGTGCTTTTTTTTTTCTCATTTCGCGCAATAGCGGTTACGCACACCGGCGGCGGCGGCGGACAACTGCGGCGCCAAGAACAGCCCTTGTTCTGATCTCATAACAGCTTTCGCTGTAAAGGTGATGTAGGTTTTCCCCAAGAAAAGCAGCAAGGTTGGCCAGATGCTAGCCTAGCCCGACTACAGTTTCCGTGGTCGCTACGTTACCATGAAGAGACCCAGCAATGCGGTCCTCAGTAAGCAAGGCGAAATATCGTTGCTCTTTTAGCTCTTTGCCTAAACCTCATTGTCGGAATTGTTTACGACTGCGGAAACTGGCTGCCGTTACATCACGGAACAGTAAATCACGTGCCCCACTTCGGTTTTACGAGGTTCCGGCTGTAGTTATAGTCAGAAGTTCAGCGTGATAAAGCGCACTGATACGCGAAAGCTATAGAAACAAATAATTATGGTTCCCCGGAAAATGCCGTTTTTCTTGCAAAACTCGCGTGCCCACTGCGCTGCAATTTTCAGAACATTCGTAAAGAAACTCGCGCTCACTGTCAACAAAAATTAAGCATTCCACGTCATTCCTCGTTTACTCATGCGACGCTATGGGTGTAAGTGAGAAAAATTACTTTCCATCTTCTCCATGCCTTCTTACACTGGTAGAGCAGAAACAAAAATTACGCTGCGTGTAGCTAACGAAGACAAACAGTTCGCTAGCAGGAAAGCGTCGTCGCTTATTATTCCAGTGTAGTTGTCGCTGTAAGTGAATATGTAGTTCGAGTTAACATCTCATATCTGGGACGGGAACAACTTAGTGGTGCTCGCTATTGCCGGTAATTGGTCTCGCATATGTACGAATTACACGAGCTAAACTTTTACATAGGAGCAGCATGGTCAGACTGCAAGTGTAGTTAATAAACAGTAACTTAACACAGACATCCTACTGGTATTTCCGAAGCTGTTCAGCGCACAAGTGCCCTTAGTAGCGCACGACGTATTTGGCAAGCGCTCATGGTTAAAAGGGAGCGCACATTGATTACATGTTAGAGCTGTAGGTGATGGTGCTCGGGGAGGATAATATGTATGCACATATAATGTGAAAAACGCGTCAGTTTAAATATTCCAAAGGATACCGCAATGCATGCACTGTATAGTGGTCCAACCTGCAACGTTGAAAGAAACTTGGTTTCCACAGTAACAAGCTTTAGTAAAAAACATGTACGTTCCAAAGGACGAAAGCTGTAACGATTCTTCACGGCAAAAGCGACATGTCCATTGTGAACAGCAGTTTTCACGCTTATTAAGTGTAAAGCAAGGTCCTTCTATAACTCCTGCGTAATGACATCAAGTGCCATCGTGAGTGGCTTGTTAACATTACAGCTTAGTGTTTACTAGATATTGTGGCACATATTTTAACGACTGACGTTTACAAGTAAAGGCGCTAACCTAATAACAATGACCCAGTTCTCCTATATAGCCATTCCCCTTTAGGTAGACTTTGTAGACGTATACTAATAACCTTCGACCAATTTACTGAGTACGTAGTTATTGATATATATGTTTCTTATATTAATACAGTTTCTCTGTTTCTTGTTTTCTTAAATGAGGACACTTCATAAATATATGATTATTTTTCAGGAAGTATTATACTGCTATAAATATTTGTTACTGTTACGTTGCGGGGTTTGTGTGGCGTTCCTTGGGAAGAGCCACACTGCTCGGCTGCTGGGTACGAACTGCTTTATTTTTGCAAAATGGCGCCTATTCGCGAAGGCGCGGTCCGGGCCCTGCGTTCTTCTTGAAGGGGAAAAAGTAACCCAATATCCCATTCGCTCTGGCCGCGCGGCTGAGTGACCGGAAGCCGGTGGTTGCGACTGCCTGAACAGCGGCACGCCTATTTTCCGGGAGTGGCAGTGCGTCTCTTGCAGAACATCACAGTTACACCGTGGCTTTTCAACATAAGCGTATTCTTGTCTCCCACGTGTAACGGATAATAAAGGTGTACGCTCAAACCAATAGCGCATTTGTAGCACCAGTAAAATCTTTATAATGACACTCACAATGAGTGTTATCAGCGTGCTGAAATGTACTCTTTCACGACAATGACACAATCCGCTGGCCTCTGAAATCTGTTAATTTTCTATTCCCTCCCTCTGCAGATGAAGCACGTCAGCGGTCACATGCAGCCCAGGAAAACTGCCTTTCTTCCATTAATAAGCTTCTCTCATACACACACAAAATAAGACTGCGTCAGCTGAAGTCCGCCTGGCAAGTCTCTTTTTCGTGACACAACTAGCGGGCTAGCATGTAACTGGGCGAGAAAACGTAGATTCATCATTGCACTGAGAAACAGTCCGTGCACAATAAAAACTGAAAAAAAAACGTAGTTCTGGAGCACAAAGACAATGGATGGTACAAGTGCGGGCAAGCAATCCGGCAACACGCAAACTGCACACCAAGTTGCTTTAATTTACATACACGCTGAAGAAGAGTAGGATTAGAGCAACGAATGGCGACGAGGTCTAGCGGTGAAGCAACTAATGCATGCTCAAAAGACGTGATGGCATCGCGGGCGCTCTGACACGTCCCAAGATCGCCCATCATATTCGAATATTTGTATGCGTCTCTCGGTGTGTCTTTGCATGTATGCTTTTTTGGGAGAGAGAGAACACGTTCGCTGCCTTTGCAACCACAAATAGTTATCAGCCGTGTCCGCACACCGTTGGAGTTTTGTTCACCCTGAATGTGGCTTATTCACTCCACAACCGAAGTTTCACGTGCCCAGCATACATTGGCTTTTACTGAATTGGCTGAACGGGTAGCGAGGTCATGAAAGGATTCCCTGCAACAACTTTCCTGACATTAGGTAATTTTGTTCGCGTAAGGAAAGTGCTAAGACATCAGCCAAAGTGTCATACACGTATCGCTCGACCATCATGCTTACCGCGGTGTTCTACCAAATCTTCGATCCATACGTTTGTTCGTGCGCTTCGTGCACACCCCTTTACCCATACTTTACGCTACCTCCAGAATCATACTTTACGCTACCTCCAGGTCCAGAGCACATTGATCAGGGCTCCGAGTTCACCGCCGTTCAAGCCGCAATGAAATTTATGTTACAAGAATCCCCTAGTAAATGGGCCATATTCTGCGACTCTAAGACAGCCCTCCAAAGCATGCAAAGTCTACGGCCAGGAAATGACCATAAGTTCGTGTCTCATACCAACAAGATTAGACATCACGCCGCTAATCAAGGACATGACATAGTTTTACAATGGCTGCCGGCACATTGTGCTATCAGTGGTAACCCTATCGCTGACGACGCTGCCCAATATGCCCACGACGGAGCGCCCACACTGCTCAAACCCTTGTCAACAGTAGACACTGCAAGAGAACTTCGCCACATCGCGTATAATGGCACGCAAACGCATTGGAATTCTGCGCTAGACTCCAATCGTCGCTTACAGAACCTTGATTCATTGCTACAGCTACAACTGCCAACAAAGATTTCTCGACCTGACGCTACAATGATGTGTTGGCTGTGGGTTGGTGTCACCAACTCATTCAGCCATCGCAATGGTATGGCGAATCAATCCATGTGCGATAATTGCAACTGTGCAGAGATTACTAATCACCTCTTGTGGCGCTGTCCGCAATTTGAACGACATCGTCGGACTCTCCAGTGTGCCTTAAGGAGACTCGGTGATCGGCCTTTTACTGAACGAAAGATCTTGGGAGCCCGGCCTCATCAGCTCAGAAAGCCACGTGAGCCGCCCAGAAGTTTCAGAAGGCAACAGATATGAGCGACCGCCTCTGATACGCTGCACTGTATGTATTGTGAAATATTGTGTGCACAGATCGTTTTCTCTTTCTTTCTTTCTCTCTCTCTTTTATGCTCTCATTCCCATTCCCATGTGTAGGGTAGCAAAGTGAACGTAGTCTAGTTAACCGCTCTGTCTTTCTTGTATTCGTTCTCTCTCTCTCTCTCTGTAGAACGCTTGAAGATAACATTTTCTCTGCGTGTAAAAAAGGAACGATAATGCGGAAGCTCTTCATGTCGGAATTCGCGTTCATTCGCGTATTCGCTCCAGTGGCATTCTTTTTTTGTTCCCTTC
This sequence comes from Rhipicephalus sanguineus, assembly GCF_013339695.2. NCBI lineage: Eukaryota > Metazoa > Arthropoda > Arachnida > Ixodida > Ixodidae > Rhipicephalus > Rhipicephalus sanguineus. The sequence continues at coordinate 29,756,125 of NC_051180.1, forward strand.
AGGTGTCTCGGTATTGCCACATCCGGCCTCCGAAGTTGTGGCGTCGTGTTTGTAACTGTTACTTCCTTATATCCTTCAGCCGAACTGCGTTGTTTGCATGACTGCAAGTGATCTGATTTCAGTTTGATTTTGCTGAATGCATTCAGACCGACGCGGTACCAGCTGCAGTGTTTCTTTCGAACTTACTGAGTCTGAAGGTTCCTGCAATACGTATCCATTTCTCTCCATCTACTATCTCCGTTATGTTACTATGACCTTAATCCCGAGTAAGAATCACGCAACAAAAATTAGGTCTTCTATTCCATCACTCGTTTTCATTTCGTTTAAACTGAAAGGCGCACCCAGTTCGTCCCAGTTCGTCCGAGTGACGGAGATACAAAGTAGGCGCTTGTTCTATTCCTGGTCGTTAATCTTGCTCTTGTTATGTCAGTATCTAGCATCACCCTATCTTACGCTTTCTTTTCTTGCATGATAAAGAGCCCATGCGACATTTCGCTTAACCAGTCACGCCAGCCAAGTTTCAGTTTAAATATACCCTCCTTAGCGCGTCTAGAATCTAGATCCAGGACAGCAAGTCAACGTTTTCTTTCGAATGCGTTATTCGCAGAGCGGTCTAGTGGCTGCCGAGTGCCAGCAGTCGTCGCTTAAACGTTACCCACAGCGTTTAACTTCGGGACAAGCAGGGCTTCCGAGAATTGCGCGCTTTCTTTGGTCCAACTTGTTCACTTTGACTTCGAGTGACCCGAGACACTGCAAGTTTCAGCGCTTGAAAATAAACTCAAGAACAGTCTCGGGCAGTAACTAGTGATCAGTAAGGCGTTACCATTAACCAATTACTTTTACCAGCTACTTTTTTTAATTTAATAACTTGTTTCTGTAGCTGTGTTAACTTTTGAACAATGTGGCTGTGACTGTTTTAGATTGAGAGCGGGAGTTAGAAACACGGTTACTTAATAAACCTGAAGAATTTTGCCTCTAGGAACGCCTTCTCCTATTTGTAGGTAACCTGTAAATTGCACTTGCTAATTGATCGATTCCATATCCCCCCAAAAAACATAGGAGCGGGTGGGGGGGGGGAAGGAAGGGAAGGGGAGAGGGGCCCACTAGCAATTTATTCACATTATGCCAGAGTTTGATATGAAAAAGGATTAGATGTAAAAAATACTTCTGATTCCCCGAAGTAAGTTAAAGATTTCTTTTAAAAATATTGTTTTATGAACATGTGCAATATTGCTGTGTCGGCAACGACCCATGACCTCGGAAACATTTACAATCATTTGATCGTTTAGAGAATCCTCTGGAGCCTCGCTGAAACTGGGAATATGAGGCTGTGCTTGTGCCTCCACGTATACAAGAAATCTTCTTGTTTGGAAAATAAAGCAAACAAAGCACTTTTCATTTCCTTTGCACATGTTAAATGTAAGCGCTTCTTTAAATACACAAGTACACATATATGCTAATGTGTAATAGTGTTGTCATTCTTACGGCTGTTTGATTAAGCCCAGGTTAATTAAAGATGATGACGCCATCACCCTTCGTCAGCTTCTTTGCGACATTTATTTACGAATAAAAAGAAAATTACGCGCATACTTGCATCACACAGCGTGAACCTTGGTGTATTTTCTTTTTTCCTTATCGTGAATTACTAATCATTTACGCAAGCGCGAGCGGTATGCTCTGTATTACGACATCCAAGAGGCACTATTTTGGCTCCGAAAACGCTAAGCAAAAATAAAAAGGGTGCTGCAGCTAGAATGAAAAGTCGTGTTACCGCGGGAACACTTTTGAGACGACATTCAAGGATTCATTATTCAACAGAAAAGGTTTCTTCATTTCGTTGCGGGAGTAACGTTCTTTGCAGTATTGTTCTTAGTAGTATCTAAATCAATAAATATTAAATAAACAAGTAATTTGTTTAAGTTTCTTTTTCCTGCACAATGCCGCATTCGTTTAACGGGTTCTGCAAAGAATGTTAATGCAGTCGCAAGATCACTACCTTCACCGAGGGGTTTTATTTCCCAGCACACTTCGCTTCTGAACTGGCGCACCGAGTTTTTTCGACGACTCCATTATCACCCATCCCCGTTTTTGAAACAAACTGCTCTTGTAATTGTTTATTCTTTTTATGTAGAACAAAATTTTTTTTCGTTTCTTTCAACTCTCGCGGTTCGTTTTCGCTGCTCCACTGTACGTGCCTTTCTTGCGCGCTGCGGTGCGGCTTTTTCCTTCGTTTCTCTATTGTCTTTTTTCAAAGTTCACTTAGAATTCCCTTCCAACCATGTCATTACAATTTCCTTCGGCTATTTTTTGCCTATTTCCGAAGTATGGTATATTGCGGTAATAGTTAAAAGACTAGTGAGTCGTCTTTGTGCCAGCTATAGAGTAATGATTCGAGACCGTGAATAGAAGAAATGTACTTTTCTACCAATGCTTAACTTCTATTTTTGCAATTCAGTGATTGTATGTACTCCTCTTCGCAAAAGGCTTTCTTTAAATTCACTAAATATGAATCGTAACGAAAGAAAAACGAGCATTACCAATTCAGGGTTTTAACGCTCTTACGCTGTGCAGTCTACACTGTTACACTGTGAAGTCTACTGCACGTGAAGTTCGCCATTGAATGCGTGCTGGAAGTCTAACTGCTTTTTTCTGAGTCTTCATAATCCAGTTTTCTGTGCTTTTAAAAAAGGTTATGGGGCTTTACATTCCAAAGCATCTTACGGCAACTGAGAGGTTCCACCAGTGACTTATATAATTGATCATGTGCAGTGCATAAGACTAAGACTGTAGCAGGCTTCTCGCATCTCCTCCTATCTCAGTGGAGCTAAGTTGGGCGGCTCTAAAGGATTGCTTCTAAGCTTACAGGTAGTGTGGATATCTGCTATTGTGAGTTAGGCATTGGGAGTGCTTGCTCACTTTCCAGCTTCCATTAAAAGACGGCTCTGCTTGTTCGTGGCAAGGAGCTTATGGATGTGCCTAAGGTGCACGGATACCATGATCTGATTATGGTGACTTGCTATTCGGAAAACCTCGACAACCACTATGAGCAGTACTGTATCACTAGAAGAAATCTCGAAAAAATATGGTCATATTCTTCGTGTCGAAGTGAAGCGCAAGGAAAACAGGACACAGTAAAGAACGCACAGGACACTGTGTCCTGTTTCCTTGCGCTTCACTTCGACATGAATTTATACCAGCTCGCCCAGTACTCTACGTTACTTCAGTTCATATTATTCGCACAGCATGATATTCACGCAAGCCTGTTTAGAATACAGCAAACACTGTGCAGGTGTGCAAAAAAGATCACAATAAATGTCGCATTGCACACATGCAAGCATCGCTCGTCGTTTCTTTTTGACATACTTAAAACAAGCACGCGAAGCCTAACATGTCGCCGGTAGGGATCGTACAAGCTGTGCTGAAATATTTTTACACAAGACACAGTGAAGAAATACGACCGATTGATTAGTACCAAAATGTTCAGCTGCTCGTTTTTTTTTTGTTTTTATTTTTTACCGGGCCCCATGAAGGCAGTAAACTGTCGTCTTGATCTGCTTGAAATACATTGGAACATCGAACTGACGGAGAACGCCATGGTAACATTTTGTTCCCTCCAAGCTTGAGCTAACACAGGAGAATTGTTGTGCTAATAAAGTACACCGAGATTTTACTCTTAGTTTCTCAGATGGCCCTGTATCATGATATAGTGATGGCTGTATAACAGCTGCAGTGATTCATGAGTTTCCGCTTTCAAAATATTTCCACCTTCGAGACAATCAAACAAGCGTAAAAAAGGAAATTTTTTTCCGCTGTGGGCCACCTATGTCATTGCTCAAAGAGGCAAGCATTCCCGTAAACCCTGCGTCAAAACAGCGTTGAGCACGAATCAGTCATGCGCACTCACATCGGTGCTAACTCGGCTTCAAGCTTAGCCATGGAGTCGACACGAAAATGTTATCTGAAAGGAAATATGAAACGTTTGGAGGCACGTTCCAGAGATGCAGCGACTTTATTCTTCGAAGATGCGGGATTCTTCGGAGCTAGAGGAAATGCGAAATAAACACAAATTCTTGATCAGACAACACTATAAGCCGCTTAAAGCCATAGATGAGACAGAGTGCTGCTTAGAGTGCGAAGTCCTGGCGACTCCTCTAAATCCCAATTATTATGATTTGTGAGAAAGAAAATGTACGTGTCGCCTGTACAAAACGAAAAGAAAGAAAAAAGAAAGCCTTGAAGATACACGTTTTCACAGTCTTGGTACAAATTATTTGGATTTGCTCGCGAGAAACACCGCAATGTACGTCTTTGTGCTTGAGTTGTGCTTGCGGCGATTGTTTTCAGAACTACGGTGAGGCTTTAAGCATTGCGGCTTCTTAGCCCGTGTGATAAAAACGGCCCGGATTCATTGAGGATTTGGTTAACGCGCGTGAGCGCCCTGCAGAAAGTTAAGTCGCAAGTGCGCCTCGGCTTTGTTTGCAATCTTCTGCCTCACAGGCACGCCTACCATAACAAAAGACTTCTTTGACATGTACTGTAGTATATTCTAAAGTTCTAGATAAGGAATGGGAACTTCCTGCAATTTGCGTAGCACAAGCTCTCACTATAGCGAAAGTTTCCAACTTTTCAATCCGGCGTAGAACACGCAGTACCAAGCGTTTGACTTGGAGGTGCTTATACGATATCGCAGGTTTCGAGCATTACACTAGGAATAAACGAAGGCTTCTTATGACAATATAGAAAGTGATAAAGCGTCATGAAGCGCTCTTTTGAGGATATCAAACTCTCATCAAGTTCTTGAATCACACGCATTCCAAGTAAGGCAATCCATTTGCATTTTTGCAAAGTAATATATAAGTGCAAAAGCACCATCCTTGGTCCTAATCCCTGTACCGAAGGATCCATGTAATGCAAAGTACTGCAGTAGGGATTTTCTGATACCATTTTGAAAGATGCGCTACAAATAAATACTAAGGAAATTTAGTTTGGCAGATTCAAATGTGACCTCTCCATTAAGATGACACTGTAACACCTAGAAATAATGTATGAACGAAATACGTATGAACGGCGATGGCTTTTTGAATATGTCGCATCTGGTACCCGTGGCGTGTTGATTGTGATAACACTTCCCTGGGGCTATTTAGTTGCTAATCAGAACGAAAGTCTCTAGTAAGTTCACATCAAAGCTGGCACTTGTCGTGAGAGCTTTCGAAAAAATACATTTAAGAAACACGAAATATTTTGAAATGACGGGAAGCAGGGTTGCCAAGAAAGAAAGCCAAAAAAATTAGAAAAACTAGCCAAAAAAATCACAGCATATCCACGGAGTGAATGATGATGAGTGGGCGAAGCTGCGGAGGTTCATCGGTAAACCGTGAATCTTCCGTGAATTCTGCCCAGTACATCATCACCGACGTGAGATCGGGCGCGTTTATACTAAAGGTTCGATGAGTTATGACGACTTGCAGCTCACTTTAATTTTACATGTACGCTGTGAATTTTCATTGTTTAGAAAACCATTGCTTTAGAAAACACCTTGCGTCTTTCGTTAAGCAGCTGGCGTCTTTTTCGTTTTGCTTTAGAAACATCTGGCGTTCTTTCGTTTTGTTTTTACAAAACATCTGGCGTCTTTCGTTGGTTTATTTCATCAATCAACGGCGTTTTGAACAAAATTTTTATTGTTTAATCACGCACAGGAGAAATCTCACCAGGCACTACCTTGGAGGTAAACAATGGCTGCTAATGGGAATGAGAGACAGAAGAAGTCGGCTTTTAGCTAACACTTACACTTCTACAGAGACAGAAGAATTCGGCTTTTAGTTAACGCGCACGCTGCGAATTTTTTATTGTTCAACAACGCACAGGAGAAATCTCCCACCGGCACCACCTTGGAGGTCAAAGAGTAAGACTTGTTACTCACTACTACGAGCACGACGAGGGACGAACGGGTGCCGCCTTAAGGAGCTTCGCCCCTAAAAAACCCGCATTTCCCCGAAGGGGAGTATGAGGAAGTGCGAAGCACGGGGTGATGCTATGAGGGGGCGCGCGCGACTAAACTGCAGAGCCGAGCGAAGGAGACGGCAGCGAGAGAGCACGCGCCAGCCGACCCACGGAGGTCTGGCCGTTTGTAAGTGCAAAGCACTTTTACTGATGATGATGATCTGTCTTCCGAACTCGTTCCAAAGAACCCGCAACGCGTTCAACTTGTTGGCGGCGTTGCGCACGCCCGAGATGGGGCTCAGGTTGTTGTCGAACCACAGTCGATCGCACACCGCGCAGTTATATCCGATGCTGCGGTCCAGGAAGTCTCGCTTGAAGCGCGCGTCCGGCCGATCGAATTCGAGGGCCCGCGCTCGCTCACGCATCGCGCGTCCCCGCGCCAGATCGGCTTCGGGGTGCTCGGCTCGCTTCGCACGCTTTCGTTCGGCGTCTCGCCGCCGGCCTTCATCACCACAGGCAATGCGCGGGGCGCGCGCAGCCACGGAGTGGAGGGCGGAGCGCGCGCAGTCACGTGGGGCGTGACGTCGCTGCGCCGTTGCTACAGACGCTCCTCTCCGCTCCTCGCGCCGTTGCTATGGGACGGCGGATTCAGGGTCGCTTATAAAGTGCATTCGCACTTAAAAGTAGCCCGACTTCAGCCAAGAGTAGCAAAATAGCCAAAGTTGCCAGGTGTGCGTGAAAACGACTGCGACATTTTAATGTAAATGACTATACGCAGAAGCCATTTGGTGAGTACAGCGTGAACCTTTCACAATCAGAATTGCTGAGGTTCGAGCATAAATTCGTGACTTTAGCGATCATTTCGTCAGGATGACCAAGTTTCTTGCGCTGTTGCAAAAATGACACTCTTTAACGAGGCTTGCATGCCTTTTCTTAAGAGTACTTGAATTAACATACATGTGGTGACAATAAAAATGAGTACCGCATGAATATGCTTAAAATCAGAGTTGCGGGGTTCGAAGCATAAACTGAAGTCTATTTCGCAATCATTTCTTTACGTGACACCGAAGTTCATATCCCTGAGTCACAGCCCATACCTAAATGAAGGAATGACACAAGTAGCTCATCGGATATCCAATTTCCAATATCAATGAGTGCTGAGAGCCCTGTATGCGGAACGCTTTTAGTTGTCCTGGTGACAATTAATTACGGTTTAAAGTATCGTTAAAGCATACTAAAAGTACTAAAAGTAAAAGTATCGGTTAAAGCATACTCGAACGGCAGCGGCTGCAAACTCATGGGATATTCACAATTTGGTTAAAATTGAGGTAACAAGAAAGCAGCCATGAAATAGCCAAGTAGCCAAGGCGTTTTTCCTGCCGCCATCGGCCCAAAAAAGTAGCCAGATTGGCGCAAAGTAGCAAAGCCTGGCAACCCTGACGGCAAGTCTGTGACCACACGCATAAGTCGTCAGTGTAGTTGCTTGATCGGTGATGTTATCTTGCACATTATTCCCTGATAGCAAGTCTATTTTTTATTTGGGATAGCAACAGCATAACTTCCGAACAACATTCGCACCACTCCAAGCAGATTTACTGTTCATTTTGAAGGGCCCCTAAACTACTCCGAGTCCATAGGGGAGAGAGTGGTTTTTTCTCGCCTTCACGGCAGTTCCTACAGGCGTTATCACCTCCTCACCATTTTGTTCTGCATAAAACACGTGGACACTGCTTGCACTAAGCGTCAAGCCTATCAGGACATTGCGTTTTTCGGCTACACGCTATTATCTCTTCTTGCGCAGCGCAGTCGGAAACGGACTAAATGAAGCGAAATCAGTGGATCGCGCACGATTCTCGAGCGAGACAAAACAGGACGGGCGCGCGCCTGAACGGCGAAGCGCGCTATGGCGCCATTCACAACTAATATCTCTCATATATAAACGAAATGAGAGCTTGTACTCGAACGACGTAACGTGGATACCGTGCTGGCATCAAAAAGTACGCGGCACAAATTGGAAACGCCAGGAGAGAATATCGCGCTTGCCCTTTCCATTTTCAGAGGTTCTTTACGGGTCCTTCAACAATCTTTTTCACAGAACGCCGACTTAAGGGAAACGGTACTTGAAGAAGCAGCACACCAGCACGGCGTCACACGTAACTCATTTCTTCTACGTCGCCTCTTAAGCTATGGCTGCCTGATACTAACTCCAGCAGCATTCATTCCATCCAAAAATATTTGTCGTTTGGCTCCAGTGTTGTGTGTGTGCTAAATAAAATATTCAGAAGAGCCAACGCTTCGCATGGAACAAATTAACTGTAGTCCACAGACAAGCCATTCAGAACCTCCTTACTTTATTTTCATAATTATGCACTCAGTTCTTGCTCTCTTTTTACATACGCGTAGCAACCTTTGCTGGTAATAGCCCTATATTCTGAGTTAATTCACAGTAAACATGTTTTGTGCTTTCGCTTGTCTATGTCGTAGGGGCTGTGTAACGAACACACTGAAAAATGAAGGTATTTTTCTTGCATAATTAAATACCTTGGGATATGACGCGAATGAATGCTCACAATACGATCATGTGACCTGAATACGAGCTAAAAAATATGATGTTTTATTGACTTATACTGCACTATATCCCGCGCAAAACAACGTGGTGGAGAGGCAGGAAAAAAGACAGGAAAGGCAGGGAGGTCAACGAGACGAGCCCGCGGTTTGCTACCCTACGCTCCGGAAAGAGAGTTAAGAGCTAAAAATGTCAAGAAAGAAGAGGGTGACCGGCGGTATTAGGGTGAAATATGTCTGACTGTCTATTACACGTCTGCGATCGTTCACTACGCGAGGTCTACTTAAAGAACACTAGCAATGTCTGCGTCGCTTTGCATGCCTGCGACTTGTAAGCCTACGGTCCATTGTTCTGAAAACATCCCATGGTCTAGTTCGATGAACAAAGCTCGCAGAACATCGCGTTCGGCGATGAAATATTCACAAAGATACAACGTATGCTATGGTGTCTTTACAGTAAAATATGAAGGCTATAGATATGTTTTTCATGATAGTGGAAACAGCTAAAACCATAGAGCCAGTATTGTCTTGTTTCGCTACAGTGAATGAATGCGCGCTGCCCCATGTGGCTTTTGCCGACAGCCGTGGAGATCAATGCATCCCAAGCCACTCGTACCATGCTTGAGCTCAGAAAAGCTTTGATGCCTGCAAATCGATAGTCTCTTTGAGCTAGCCCATGCAATGAGAGGACCCCTTACAACGCAGCGCCGGTGTTGCTGGAATGCAGAGTATCCCCTTTCTTTTCTCATGGTCGGTGAATGCCTCGCGGTAAATACTCCAGAGTTCTTTCACCTCTGTTGGCCCTGTTTTGTTTTCTGTCTCATGAGTTCGCGTATAATTTAACGCGGCTAGGATCAATTCTCCTTCTGCAGAGATGCTTGCAACCGTTGCTTGGAAGCTCGCCATTGTACCAGGTCGCTACACGTCGTTCGTCGGAATCCTCACAATAAGCTCGGAATTTAGGTCGTAATGTTTAATTCATTCAGACCATTCTTCAGATTGTTCGACTTTCTCATACGCGCAAATTAGGGGCATTTCCCTTGCTTCTATATCTTTGTTTGCATGGTTCTGTTGGCAGGTCTTATAGTTCCACAGATCAAAAATGAAAAAGAAAACTTTCGATTGTTGAAGTCAGCGAAATAATACTGCTGAAAACCATATTGTCTATCGGCACAACTACTTTTTGAGATAAATTCTGGGTGGGCGATACATTTCTAGGTGATTTTTCCCCTGGATCAAAATAAACAAAGAAGTCGCTCTTTGCAAAGAACCGCAAGCCCTTTTCACTTTGATCATATTATAAAATACAAATTAAAATAGACAAGTGTTTGCGTTAAGGCCGAGAGAGACTGTACTTCATCCGAAGCCGGAGTGGTGATGTTTCATCGCATCGGACAGCCGCATCGCATGCCCGGCGTACATCAAACCGGGCAGATATTTTCGTCGCCGCGTCGGACCGTCGGACGGCCGCAGCCAATGACAGCTCGGGAGACGTGTGTCGTCACGCCGCTGGTGGCGCCCTCTCCCTGTCACCGTGGTCAGGGCAAGTCGGTGGAGTCGAGCCTGGGAGCATTTGTCAACATCGCCGCTGCCGGCGGCGTGATAAACATCGAGTACATTTTATTTGTGACGTAAAATAATTCCTGATTGAATAAAGTGATGTTTGAAGTGTGTCACTTCTGCAAGACAGCACCAGTTTCCAAAGCACTAGCGAGATCGCGAGCAGCGATGCAAGACCATTTCACCGGTAAACACAGCGACACGTCGTCTCGGCGAGCCAGCTCGCTTCGCTTCCACGTTTGTTCGTCACATCCATGACGTCGAGAAAGTTAATAGCGTATGCTAACGCACTACATGCGAGTACAAAGCTTAATCGTGTTGGCAAAAACAAGCGCTTCATGACGAGCTCGCGTGTGATCGCGAACGGCGTAGGTGACGGCCGGCGTCCGCCATGCTATGCCTACCTCTCGGAGTCGTGAGTAACGGCAAGCTGTTGCGATGTGCTTGTCGTTCGCGAAGGCGTAGTTTTATTGATAATTTTCTTACATAACAAAGAGTGGCTGTGCAAAGTTGTTTGTTTTGTGCTTCATTAAGAGGATACGAAGTCTTCCGAGTGTGAATGCGGAGGCACCGTATGTGGGCGGAGCCTACGGCTGATTGCTCGTTCGCCCCTTGTGTGCTGAATCATCGTACGCCGCATGCCGGACATCCGACGTCGCACGCCCGATCGTAGGAAAAATCATGCCGTCTGTCTCGCCATTTAGGCGACACTTATTTGAAGCAAGTATATGTAACAGCAATACGAGTAAAAACCTCTATCGTGCTGGTTTTATCGTAGCACAAGAGATTTGTTGAATTTCGTTCCTTCATTGAATGCTTGTCGTTTTATGCGTTTTCTTTTACCTTGTACAATATACTGATTGTAAAAATGACGTAGGTAAAGTCGCTAACGTACAAAAAAAATAAGGAAAGCAGGCTGTTATGTTTGCTTCGGTATATTGGCACCTAAGCCATATTTATAACAATCTTTCGAGGGCTGTTTTCAGTCGACATACGAAGTTTGTTCTCCAAACAATAGTCACTGGCAGCATAACCGTACAAAATTACGTTGTTCTCAAACACTGATATACAACTCAGAAATCAGAACACCAACTCGAACGTTCTTGTGCGACGGAATGACTCAGCATTTTGCCCGGTGCTAGCGTCTGTAATGTTCTGACGGTGACTTTACAAGTGAGCTTACTCATGGCAGAATTTAGTATAGCATGCGATATCATATCAATCATATTGTCACGTATTAATATCGCACTGCGCGTTCAATCCTCGCTTTTTCGGATTGCTCGTTTAAGCAGCAATATCACGAATTCAAGCTTCCTTTATTTAGTGAAACGTTCGATCGGCGAGGCATTTATCTCAGCCAGCAGCAACAATTCGCTCTCGCCTAATTATCGTGCTGCTAGAGAGGCCTCCCAAGTTTAAATCTTGAGTCGTAAAATAAGCCAAGTTTTCTTACGTTCGCCTTTTCTTACAACGCTTCATGTCCTTTACGTTCAAGTTTTCGGTTTCGTCCCTTGTCTTATGTTGTATGCATCAAAAGAAAGTACCTTCTCCGAAGTTCCTTTGCAGAACAACAATACCTTTTTGTTTTCTCTAGTTCACGCAAGAAAGAATCTACCTGGAAGTTTCTTTCTCAAATCGGTGTCCTTTCTGTGCTTTAGCCCACAACCATAGTTCCGGAAGTTCAACCTCTTATCTTCCAAATAAGATTTTTCGAACCTCGGCTACGGCCGACAACTTCGTGCAGCTTTCGCGTGAAAAAAAAAAAAAAAAGAACGGTTGACTGCGGCAGGTACCCGTCAAGCGATCACATTTCGTTTTCGGTGCGAACAAGGTTAGTGGAGCTCTCCTACATGGGCATTCTCAATAAAAGCAGCTTTGAAACCACATCTAGAGACATAACAGAGTGCGCGCAAGCGGCATGTTCGTATGACGTGAACTTTACTCGCTCACTTTTACAGGTTCGCAACAAAAGTAGGAAGCGAGCCTGCTCTCAGGAGAATAACAAGTTTGCATGTCATTACTGCTCCAAATCCCAAATGGCGAAATGGCGATGCGTGGGAGCCTACAGCGGTAGGGGTGTTCGCAACAGCGAGGACACTGGCTGTACGAGCGTTGTTCTCGAAATTTCGGGAAAGATTTCTGTTCTCTTTATCGCGCAGTCTTTATATGTTGGCGTGCGTGGGAACACCATCGAATCTGCATGGAAAAAAAAGTACTAGGTTAAAGGTACATGCAGGGCACGCTCAGTATATCGAGCTCACCAGTCAAATATCGTATTGTAAAAAAGAAATGTTGAATTAGAGATAAGAATACCCGATATAACGTCAAAGCAGAGTTGGCAAATGAACAATGCTTCTGCTCTTCTTCAACAGCGTTTCGTATGCAGGGTGTTTCAAGAAATGTGTCCAACCTTCTCGAAAAATCAGGAAAATGCGATATTTGATTGTTGCTCTTCAGAATTGGTTTTTCTGTAGTGGCAGGGGTTTTAGGATGGTTAAAGAAATTATTTGGGACTGTAATTAAAAAAGTTAAATTACTTAACTTTTTATTTAGTGAAGTTAGGTGGCTATGTCAAATTGGGGAATTGAAGTTCTTCGTGCCAGAAACCCATCCCAACATTGAGATTTCGAAAAAGCGGCCTCTACTAATAAGTACGAAGTAATGAAATTCAACCGAATTCGATATCTTTCGCTGTTGAAAGTCGTTGCATTTCGTTGGATTTCATTACGCCACAACAATTACTAGAGAACGCTTTTTCGAAATGTCAAAGCTCGGATGGGTTCCTCGCATGAACAACTTCAATTCTCCTATTTGACACAATCACCTAACTCCGCTCATTAAAAAGTTATTTAGTGTAACGTTCTTAATTACTGTCCTAAATGATGCCCTTAACTACCTTAAAATTCCTGCCGCTACAGAAAAAGCAATTCTGAAAGCCCCGAGCAAATATCGCATTTTCCTGATTTTTTTAGAAGGTTGGACACATTTCTTGAAACACCCTGTGTATCAAAACGTAATGCAAAACCTAATGGTGTACATTCTTTTAACCCCGACTACTCTGGATGATGAGGAAAAAGCGGGGGGCAAGCCAGGAAAACGGGATCAAATGACTCAGCCTGAAACCACGTTTTGAAGGCAGTCGAAAGCTTAGCGGGAAAAAAATGTTGTGTCTATATTTTTTTGGTTCACTATGTAGTGAAATGTGCTACAGTTGCGAAGATAAAGCGAGCAGTAACGCTCGAAGAACCGTGCAAAAGGAAGTCGAATTCACGTTACGAAGACACGGAGGCTAACGGGGAAGAAAAAAAAGTTCGGCAGATCCCACGTACCGTAGAAGTCGATGTTATGCGAAGCATGCGGCGGGTAGGTGACTGTGGCGTAACTTTTTTTTACTTAACGATACGTTACAAAATGACGCTAATGATTTGTAAAAATTTTACACGCATATATATATATATATATATATATATATATATATATATATATATATATATATATATATATATATATATATATATATATATATATATATATGCGTGTGTGTGTGTGTGTGTGTGTGTGTGTGTGTGTGTGTGTGTGTGTGTGTGTGTGTGTGTGTGTTGAAGAGCCGCATGTTATATAACCAGTTGTTTACGGTTGGGTAACGCTGCGCTGCCAATGGCAACGTGGGTATTACCAACACCAGAAGCGGTAAGCTGATATGTAGTGCTTATACGTGCCCCGAGAACGCACGCACAAGCAGCTGGTCATGACTGGTTATAGGATCCGGTCGTGATCGTGGTGACGAGGGGTCCATGTGTAGTGAAGTATGTGGTATAGTAGAGCTGTTGGAATTCGTGGATTCCTCGGTCATTTCGTCGACAAATTGTCTGTCGACAGAGCCGGCGAAATTTTGGAACCTGAAGCCACCCTTCGCGTTTGTGAGGTATAGGCCGTCGAGGTTGGTAGGCCTGGATAGTGCTACGTAGACCAACATCAGCGGATGGTGTCTGTCGTATTCGTAGACTACCTGGGCGTATGTGACCTACGTAGCCTAGTCTACAAAGCGGCTGTCAATCAATCTTGCATCATCCTCGGTCATCGCGGTGCCATCACCCAGCCTCGTAAGAAATGAAAAGGACACTGCGTCGTTCTGGTGGACGAAGTGCACATTACGGTGCGGTGATGTGGATATCGTATGTAACTTTCGTTAATGTATTCCTCCGGGGTCGAGCAATGCTTCATTATAGCTTGCTGAATCATAGAAATACAAACGTAATGTTTATTAGACTGCTATAAAAGTCACAGTTTCGCCGCAAGGGCGAAGCAATGAATGCGATAGCAAGAAACTAATGCTATACGAAGTGAGGCTCGCCAATGGATAATCTCAGTTTGAACAGCGCTCCTGTTGCAAAGGCGGCCGAAGCAGCGAAGGAAACTAGGGTGCTTCAAGTGTCGAGCTGTGAAACTTGATAGTTCGCGCTCATTTTCTGTTTGGTCGTTTAGCGGCGTCCCTTGAGCTCAAGTGACTTTTGTACGCTCCGTAACATGAGCGCGGACATCACGGTGAAAGCTCGAAACATCCCTCTTCCCCTCACCACGAGGGCAAGTGGAAGGGCAAGGTTCTCCCTGCGCAAATATATGAAGAAGCGAGCGAGCTCGCCGACGACTTTTAAGACCGCCCGTCGCGCTTCTCGCGCCATCTCGCTGGTAATGAAGGAACGCTTATAAGCGCCTGCCGTCTCTGAGTCCTTCCAGCGGTAAAGGGTGTGTACACTCTTAAAAAAAATGGAGTGACCCTCTCTCCTTTAAGGGAGAAACGGCGATGTCCCCAATGTTCGTCTTCAAATGGAGAAACCGTTCCTCCCTTTTCAATGGAGAAACCGTCATAATCAAGATGGCTGACGCCAAGCCAGTGAAGCGAGCATTAGATTTAGGCCTAGCGAGCGCATCGATTCTCGACTGATAAAGAGTATGCGGCACTGGCGGTCACAAAAAACGGTCCCGCTGAGCATAATATCGAACGCTATGACAATAAAAACAAGCAGACAAACCTGTAGTGATGAAAACCTCGCGAAACGGAACGACGGAACTCGTACATTTCGCTCGACCAGCGAGACGGCGTTTACTTTAAAAGAGACGGATGCTGCAAAGACTCTCTCACCCGGAGACTGTACGTTAGGCTTGCTGTCTTTATTTGTAGAAGCGTCACACGGTGTAGCGACGTTATCCAGGCGTTTGTGCCTCCAAAGTGTACATTCTGTCGCATCAAAACAATCCCGGCGCAGCAGAGCATATAGTTTCGATAGATAGATGTTCAACTTCATATAAGTAGGTGGAGCTATGAGAGCGTCGCGGCCGTGAAGTAGGTGGTAGCTGGCGCCATCTAGAGGGATTAAACAATACTAAAAAAAAAAGTTGTTTCTGACTGAGGCGGCGTACGTTGATACTGTACACGGCATTTCGGGGAGGTAGGCCCATTCATGCATTACTCAAGGACACCGGAAAGTTCATATGCACACGTTCACTAGGCAGGCACATAGTACGCACATTCAATTTAATACATACACAATTCATTCGCATGTATAAAACCCACAACACAAACAATTCACTACAGACGCATACGTACAGACGTTTACACATACCCCTCTAAGAAGCGCTGGTCCTTATATAGTCACTGAATTACAGTGGACCATGGTGGCACAAAGATGCGTCATTTTTCTTCAACTCTTTACGATTTCATGGCTGCGTCACAATATACGCCGACATTATTAAATAGTAGCTATGGCTTAGCCAAGCGCACCAGTTAATCTAAAGCCGCATGATAATGAACAATATAATTACAGAGAGTTGATTAAGTTAGTGCGAAAACGACCATATTGAGAACCGTTCGTGCCATTCCGACGACATTTTGAAGTAGCGCCATCTTCCGACAGCGGCCACAGATGAAATTTCTCTCTCTGATTTCTTTATTTTCAATAGTTACTGTGTGAGGGCGCAACATCGGCAACATAGTTCAGATTCCGTCGCCTTCGTCGCGTCGACTTCGTTGAGTGGTTTGGCGTTAACATCTGTTCACATTCTGTTCATGCGTTGACCACAAGTATGACGATGGGCCATGGATTCTTTCAACTGCTAGCCCTTCAGTGACAATGCTTCTGATGCGGTACGGCCGTCTCATTTGTGTATACGTACGTTACAACGCGGGTCGTGCGAAGAAACAAGACAAGATGGCCTCGCACCGGACGGTGGTCTTTCGAGAGCGATGTCAGTGGCTCTTGGCGTCGCGGCAGCTCGATTACTTGAATAGAGAAACTGGCGCTACGCCGTGCGAATTATGGAAAAGAACGCTACCCGCACTACGTGTTCTGTAATATTTCAGTACGCTGTACCTACATGCTGCTCTGCTACTGTTACGTCGCGGTATTCGCCTGGCGTGTGAAATTGTGGTCATTGTGCGACAACTGTGTAGTTGTCGTTGTGGCGGTGGTTTGTCTTGCGTTAGATTTGGAATACTCTTTTCACAAAGGTGAGTGAGAGTGCTAGTGATTACCCACTGTGCACAGCTGTCATTAGAAGCTCATTTTGTGTTGAGCTTCGCACGCCAAAGCAAAATCCTGAGAACGAGAGATACATACTGCACGCGTGCATAAGTCGGTCCTAATTCTCAGTGATGGCATGCGTATTCCAAAACGCATGTGATTGAGAATTTTGGCTTAATTGACAGAAGCCATTGACTTATTTTTCAGATATGTGCAATTATGATGCAGGTTAACGTTAAAATGCGGCCACGGCGGCCAAATTTCAATGGGGGCGAAAGGCAAAGAACACCTATGTGCTTATGTTCGGGTGCACGTTAAAGAACCCCAGTTGATCGAAATTAATCCGTAGTCCCACACGACAGCGTGCCTCATAATCATACGGTGGTTTCGACACGTCAAACTCCAGCAATTATATGTTATCGTACTTTCACGCATGCACAGTCCAGTGGTATCACGTTTGCTAAAATGTTGTAAAAATTAACCTTCATGCTTCTTTATATTGCTTGTTGCGTTGATAAGTGCTATAAGTGCTGTGTAAAACTAAAAACGCGTGCTCTAGCCAAGTATGTTAACGCCGAAAAAAGTTGAATTATTGGTGTACACTCTAAGGTGTTCATTAAAACAAGACTGTTTTGTGAAGCGGGACTTAATGTATTTATGACAAACAGATCGTGCGCAAACGTATACAAACAACACGAGACACACGAAAGTATGCGGCGCATCGCGCACACGCCGAGCCTAAAAAAAAAAAAGAAAAAAACGCCACACACGTTACTCAACACATAGAACAAAAACAATGAACGTCACTCGTGTGTTGCTCGCATCAATCCTAGGTACAAGTAATTGCACGCGATTGGCCGAGATCGGTAGCACTGGATAGTCTGGTCTGAGGCTGCCGAGTGAGCGCGAAAGGGCAGCCGCTCTCCGCAGCACGTAATCACGATTTAACTCGGCGTGCGCATGCGCGCGCGCGCAAGTCACGTGGTTGAGGAGAAAAGTTTCTCCCTTTGCGCTTGCCGCAAGAGGGCGCGACGAGTAAATCGTCCGCAAAGGAGAAAGTCGCGGCTCCGAAGGAGGAACGGAGCCCGTTGCTCCATTCTCGCTCCCTTTTTTTTAGAGTGTATATAACGCTCGCCGTTAGCGAGATGAAGGATCTGCGCTTTCTGGCGTAGTGGTTAGCGCCGCGCGCTGCGGAACGAGAGGTCGCTGGTTCGATTCCGCGCTTCGGAAGCATTTTTCTGAATTATTTTTTTCTTTGGGACTTTGATATATATATATATATATATATATATATATATATATATATATATATACATATACGGTGCATGACGGCGGTGACGGCGACGGCAAAATCCAGCCGAGACTGTCCATATATCGCAATAAAAGCAGAGCCAACACTGGAACCACAGACGTTAATCTGGTATGACGCCTGTATCGCAGGAGTACACATCGTAGGAGTATCATGTAGTGTTTATTTCTTTCTTGTAATATTAGATAGCCAGCACCACAACTACAATTGACGTTGCACCGCTATTACGCCTGCGTAGGCTCTTTTTTCAGACCAGTTCTTAGACCTGGCGTGGCTCCGAGGCAGAATGCCTGATTGCCACGCAGAATGCTTGGGTTCGATTCCTGCTGGGATCCTAATTTTCATTTTTTCCATTCGTTGAGTCAACGCTGTCGATGTTGGTTTTCCTTAACGCTCTAGCATTTAAGTTACGAATGTCTTTTCTCGCCGTTCCTGGGTAGATATAAACTGTCAATCACCTGTGGCGCATACCCGTACACCGCAGCCCGTGGTAAACGGGTATGTGCCGCACGTATCTAGTGGAAAGGGTTTGACGACGTACGCGACAGGATTTTAACGTTATTCATGTCATGACCCGGCAATCATATTCGTCAAATCCTCTTACCCTCCCATGGAAATTTTGGTCTGCACCAAGTTAAGGAGGCGATCATGAGAGCACCCAGACGTAGGCGGCCAGATAGATAGATAGATAGATAGATACGTAGATAGAAACGCTCAAAGTGCCAGAGGTTCTCTAAGAAATGCTTCGCATTTAAAAAGCCGGGACCTTTTCGGTCACTCGCACCTGACTGTCCGCGTGTCATTGACGTTAAAGGTCGCACACAGCCACTGCAGTGACATGAAATGTGTTAACACAGTCTGCCATAGTACAGAACTCCCTGACCCTGATTCGATAAGCCTTCGAGATTATAAAGCTTACCGCTCTGCTCGTAAAAGAAGTTGAAGTTGTGAGATTAGCGCAGAAAATTATGAAAAATGGCTTGAAGCTCGTAATTAGGAAAAACGTGAGGGGCGCGGAAACAATTTTGGCGAATATGGCGCTGAACTAATCGGGCCATGCTGGATAAGGCTTTCCAAAATCAAGATATCAAGACCAACACGGAGTCCCTTCTTCGACAGCGTATACCACTAGTACGAGCAATTTCATGCGTACGTAGGCCTCCTGATTTGCTGTTCAGTGTAAAAATCATACAGCTTAAAGGGTAAAAATGAAGTAGCGACGTACTTGAAACGCCACTTTTCAAGGCCGCATACCATTCCTTGACATTAAAACATGGAACCCATATTTGAATCTACATGAAAGCAAACTTTTTTTGGGTACCTTTAAGTGTCTTTTATTATAGCATACGCTAAGGAACGTTTACCTTACTGCGATATGCCTTTCGGCTTTTAAGGAACAGCCCACACAGAGAGACGATCCCTCTTTTGTGTTCTTAGCTAAAAGGTTTTTTCGCCATGCATTCTCGCTCGAATAGCCTGAACGTTTGGTGAGCACCCGATTGTATGAGGCGGCTAAGTTAGACTTCCGGATCATCATTCTTGATAGCCATTCTCAGGTTCCAGGTAACACGGACTGCTCTGTCGTTCATTATGCGCGGGTTTTGAAAACATCGAGTACCTTCGGAGGTATAACGTACGGAATGCCTACGTTGGGGTAACGTACAAAAAAAAAAAGAAGCCTCTACACTTCTGCAAATCACAACATGCCCCTCCCGCAGGTAGAATGCGCTCTTGAGAGCGCTCACACTGGTTGCCCTAGTGTTTAGATTATTTTTTGGAGTGCTGCGGTAACGGTCATGGTAACATAGCTGCTAAGGTTTAACGCTGCTAAGCTAAGGAAGCGAATTCCATTCCAGGCCTCGGCAACCGCATTTCGGTGACATCTTAGTTGAAACCTGCCACTAAGGGTAATCTCATTCCCCTTCAGTTCTCAGTTTATTTCTGAGGAGAGTGTAAGTTTTATTAGAAATTTTCTAAACTCTGCGTTTTAAGATCTGTATCCATAGATAAGGATTCAGTAGTAAAACAATGTTTCTTCATTACCAGCCTAATGTACATTGCCTCTTAAATACAGCTCAAAACGTGATTATTGAAGTTCTTTCATTGTAATCTCAAAAGGTTAAATAATTCAGAAGGAAATTTCATGTTTATAAAGTTAAATTTAGCTTACAATTTCCACCAGCAAGGTCTATTTTTTTTTTTTGTAACAAAGCAATCTTCATTGTGATCCGTTTAAGTACTGCCCTGTTAAACCCTTTCTGTTTTAAATATGTATCAATCATTTCAGTCATGTGCCGAGTTCAGATATTGTGCAAATATTGCCACAAATGTCGTAGTGCAGAGGGCCTTGATGCTTTCGGTTGGAGGAGCTTAATTAGGTCTTGCTATTGCAGGTGCCTCGCTCCTTGGCGTGGTCTGTCCTCACCTTGAATTCGTGGCGTATATAGTCTGTCATCTCCTTGCTGTCGGAATGATCGTGTTAATGAGCGCGTCAACGCCATATCTACGATGACCTTGTCTCGTGTTGTTCGCTTTTTCTCATCCTCGTTTCTGGACATGGTGAGGTACTCGTACAATTATAACCGTCCAGCGACACGAACAAGTACCGACGTCGAAGAAGTGGCACTCGTGTAAGATAACCAAGCTAGCTTGTCAATTCCGGTTGCGTAAATCTTTAACCTCATCGCACGGACACACCTCGAAAAAAAAAGAGCGACAGAGAGAAAGAAAATGAAAGGGAGAACGATACAGAAAGACGCGTTCATCAAAATTATTTTCGCTTTAACGCCTTCATCGGGCCCCTTGCCTGAAACACTCGAACAGAACCGGAACCACATCGAACATGGAAGCAATTGTTGAGAGAGCTCGGAAATACTTTTAAAAAAGCATGGCAGAGAAATCTGAGTTCTTTTCGAAGCGGTAGTTCGGGCAGTACGAAAGCTCCGTGACTATAAGCTCGAAGGAAGAATGGTGCTCTACACCGCCGCTGAGCTCTCGAGTAAAACTCTAGTCTAAGAGCTTCGGCAGAGCGAATAAATGGTTCGAGGTGTTAACGGCGTTTTCATTTCGAACTCATTTCCTCGCAAAGGTAAGCTTTCTTATCTTCCTCCTCTGCTTTCAACTGTCGTGGTACAATAAACAATAAAATATAGGATTATAAAGAAAAAGTTATTTACTATGCCTACAAAAGATGCGAGAGTTCTGAAATGGTTCGAGCGAAATCGGCCTAGCTTTCTATTTTCTGCTTAATTTAAGTTTCGTAGTTCTTATTTTATGTTTGTAATGCGTTCATACAGAAAGCGCTTTCTTTCTAATACTAGTCGAGTCGAGCAGTTGCTTTCCTGTGTAGTAATCGTACGTGGTGCTTTTCCGCACACAAAAATAGAGATAAAGGAAAAGGGGGTGACGAACGTTCGAAAGAGAGACGCATGTAATGCGAAAAAATAACTTCGTCTTTACGGCTCAGAATCAATGCTCATTTTGGAGTCTGGGTTCCCCAACCATCAGAAGACTGCGGACAGAGAAGCTGATACATTCAAGAGCACAAGCAAGCCTGGTTATGGCATCCGAAGCTAAGTACAACTCCACCATTTTCATTTCACTTTTCTTTCCTAAACGCGAATAGCTTTTATTTACTTCTCGCGTAGCTTCTGTGCGAGCACTAATATATACGTATGATTAGGTCGCAGCTTTTACCTACAACAACCTCTGACCACTAGAAATTACGTTTCGAGTCAAAAGACAACCGCGTTTAATTGTTGTGTATTTCGTCTGCTAAACCCGTGCATGCACTCAAGTGAGTTTTCATTTCCTATTCCGAAAACGACGAGGTCCTCTTCTTCATGGTGATTGTCGATTGGTTGCCTCATAAGTTCAGTTTTTTTTATTGAAAAAGATGTTAAACAAGGAAATACGCCTTCTGGGTATATATATATATAAATGTAGCGTTCCTCTAAGGTAAATTACTGAGACATTGAGCTAGAGAGAGACGGATGTATTCCGCCATTTATTATCTCTGTTCTCCACCTCTCCTCTTCTTCTTCTTCTCCCTGATGCTCCGCGTTGATGCTTCAGGCACAGACCGCTTCACTCTCCCGGACTTCATTGTTCACACCTCCTGGTGTAATATTTAAAAATATTGCTGATGGAGGCGCATTCTGTGTGCCCAGAGACTCCCAGGTACCAGATGGTCTTTAAGATACCACGTTGCGAAGCCGTCTTGACGACTTGAAAGGGCCCACAAAACTTATCATTAGAATTCCTTATTCCTTTCCGCACCAGGACGAAGTCTCCAGGTTGTATGTCTGGTATGTCACTGCTCCGTCTGCTGTCGAAGTTTTTCTTCATTTTCTTTTTGTACGCCTCTTGCTGTTTTTCTGTTTTCTTTTTCTCAAAAAGCACCAGGTTTTCAAGAAGGCCCAGTTCACGGTCTGCTGGAAGCACCGGTACAGTCCCTGAAGCGGCAAAAAGAGGACTGCATCCAAGACCACTAGTGCAAGAACGGTTGTGATGTCTCACGGCGGCTTCGAGGCAGCATTTCCAACCGCCAGGAAAGTTCGGGTACATCTTCATGTACTGCTTGATGTCTCGTATTGCACGCTCAGCGAGGCCATTAGCAGCTGGGTGGTATGGTGCGCAAAACTTGACTGTCACTCCGTGGTCGTTCGCCCATTTGGAAAGCTTTGTGCTACGGAAAGCCGGACCATTGTCGCAAACTAATGTCTTCGTATTCCGAAAACATTCTGCCTTCAGAAGAGCCATGATGCTGTTGGCGTCTTCCTTTCCTGCCCTGGCCGTAACCATTCTTGTGCACTCATCGATAGCGAGAAGGAAAGCTTGCGTCTTCCTGACCCCTTCCCCTTTCTTTTTGAGCTCTGCGAGGTCCAAGTGAACAACATCGAATGGGACGCTGGAGTGATCTGTCGTTATCATAACGTCCGTGGGCTGTTTGTATTTGACTTTGTTCGTTTGGCACTCGTGGCATGTACGAATGTAGGTCCTGATGTCATTTTTCATACCTGGCCACTTAAATCTTTTCAGTAGTTTGCCGTACGTGCGCCAAAAACCGTCATGTCCGCCTGATTCGGGGGTGTCGTGGTAAAGATGCAGAATCTTGGGAATCAATGTTGGTGGCACCTGATATTTTCCATTAATGAATTTCATTTCTTCGGTACCTTCCCAGAGCTTTGTGTGATTAATTTGTATAGGATTGTCAACTGCGGTTGGTATGAGAAGCCTGGACAGCGCATCCGCATCAGTGAGTAGAGGACCTGGACGATGTGACACGACGAAGTCAAACTGTTGCAGATAATTTACCCACCTAGCGATGCGGCCTTTTGGTTGTGTCATACCGAGTAGGTGAGTCAATGCTTGGTGGTCTGTAAAGAGGGTAAATTTTGCACCCTCTAGGTACGTTCGAAAATACTGCACAGCTTTCAATACGGCCAGCGCTTCCTTTTCTGTGGTCGAGTAGTTCACTTCAGCCGGCTTCAGTGTGTAGCTGTAATACCCTACTACATAATGTTTTTGGTTATTCAAGTCTGGTAGCTTCTGGTACAGGACTGCTCCGGTCGCATAATGTGATGCATCTGTATTCAGCACAAACGGCAAGGAAAAGTCTGGTATCCGTAGGATAGGGTCCGACGATATAATCTTCACAAGGTCAGAGTAAGCCCTTTCACAGTCGCCATCCCATT
The DNA here is from genome assembly GCF_013339695.2 of Rhipicephalus sanguineus. Classification (NCBI taxonomy): domain Eukaryota; kingdom Metazoa; phylum Arthropoda; class Arachnida; order Ixodida; family Ixodidae; genus Rhipicephalus; species Rhipicephalus sanguineus. Next base: position 29,779,716 of record NC_051180.1, read on the forward strand.
GGAACGGTATACCTTTCTGGGTCAAGCGTGTGAGACATCTTGTTTTAATAGCATAGTCTTTAATGAAAGACCGAAAGTGTCCGGCCAGACCCAGAAACACACGCAGTGAATGTATGTCATAGGGCTTTACCAATTTTGAGATTCTCTCAACGGATTCCTGCTTTGTGCTTTTCGTGGACCCATCGAAGACTCTTCCGAGGAAGACTACCTTTTCTTGGAAGAAGGCACTTTTCTTAAAGTTCACTTTGAGGCTTGCAACACTCAAAGCTTGCAAAATTAAGGACAGGTGTTCGCGATGCTCTTCTTTGGTCTTCGAATAAACAATTATGTCATCGATGTAAACATTGCAGAATATGCCCAAATACGGCTTCAGGGTTTCGTTCATGATCTTTTGAAACCAGGCTGGGGAATTCTTCCACCCGAATGGAAGCCTGTTGTATTCATATAAGTCAAACGGTGTAATAAACGCCGTGTACTTCTTTGTGTCTTCCTTCAATGGAATCTGCCAGAAGCCTTTGCAAAGGTCTAATCGTGAAAAGCAACGGCAACCACCGGTCTCGTCAATGATATCATCAATCCTAGGCATTGGGTATGGTATCAACTCAGTTTGCTGGTTGAGAGCCCTGTAATCTGTGCACAGACGAAAAGTGCCGTCTTCTTTTGGAGCAATAGTTATTGGCGATGCAAATGGCGACACCGAAGGTCTTATAATGCCAGCATCAAGCATCGCTTGTAACTCTGATTTCAACCATACCTTTTTTTCACGAGACATATTATACGGACTTCTTCGAACAATTGCTTTGTCCGCGAGGTCGAAAGGAACCTCATGAAATCGTATCGCTGGAGGATAGTTTCCTATGCAGGAGAGCTCTGGGTACTTTGTTTGTATGTCTTCCTCACAGTCAATTTGTCTTAAGCGTCGAGGCGCCTCTATCTCATTCTTTGTTCCTAGGCGGTCTTCAATTAGAACCTTGTCGTCCCAGTAAATGTTCATCTTTAACTTCTTTATGTCAGGGCGAGATAGTAGGAACTCGTAAGTGACATCTGCCAGCACCAACGCATCGGTTGTAATTTTGTGGCCTTGAAATTCGAGAACTACAGATGTCCACTCATTACGAGAACTCACAGTCCCATCATATCCCTGAACGCGCAGAGTCCTTCCAGCATGCAGGCTCCTGACGTCCACGAGCCTCTTGTTTATTATCGACACAGATGCTCCACTGTCGACGAGGGCTTTCATTTCCACGTCATTGACTTTAACAGGAACGTGGAGCAAGCAAGTGGACACGACGTATACTGTATCGTTCAAGCCTGTCATTTGGGGCTCTTCATAGGACTCTGGTTCTCTCAGCGGCAACAGTTGAGGTACTGACAGTGTGTCACTATGACCATTGCTATCGTGGCATGAACTTTTCTTTAGACAAGGTGACGAGCTAGACACATGAACTAACTGCTCATAGGCGTTCAGTTCATGTGGTGCGTTCAATTCAGTTGAGTTAGAAACCAGTTCTGTTTTACAGGGCGGTAATTCTTGCGGCAATTCAGCTGTTGGCGACACGAATTCCAGGCACTGTAGGAGATCTTCAAATGTCTTCGGGTCTCTTATTTGAACTTGGCTTCGGACATCGGCGCATAGTCCCTGCATAATTAAAGCTACCGCTACCGGTGGTGTGAGCTTAGGCTCCGCTTCGTACAACAAGCGCCGTTTCTCAATAACATATTCTAGCAACGAACCACACCGGTAGGTGAAGCGCAGAGCCGCGTCCCAACATTCCACAGCGTTGCGATGGAAAATTGACAAAAATATCATTTTCCAGTTTTCCCAGCATGCTGGTGGTTCAAGCAGAAGTTGCATGTCATACCACTTTTTAGCTAGACCACCAAGATAGCGGCGCATATTCTCAATCTTCTGGTCGTCAGAGACCCACCCATTTTTTCCGCATGCATATTCGTAAAACGAAAGCCAGTAGTTGGGGCTTGCGGAGCTTTCCTCGAAAATATCTGGCTCCACTATGTTTCGTCGGTGGTCATGCAATCTCATTACGTTTGCGAGAAATTCAGTCTGCTGCGTCATCTGTCGTTGTTGTTGTTCGATGAGGTTCGTAAAAATGCTCACCTCCGCCGATGCTTCCTTTTCAACGGTGCGTCGGCGCGAAGGCTTCAAGACCCAGTCCTCGAGCTCGTCCAGCTGCAGGGCCAGCCTGGCGGATCCCGTCTTTAGAAGTTCTTCGCAGCTGATTGAAGCTCCTTGCAGCACCGACTCGACGAGGGTAGCGGTTGACACATCGCGGGCAAGGTTCTTCGCTGGCTCACCTTCCACTTGGTAGCTGGAGAAGGTTATCCCACTTGGTGACGTTCGATCAACGAAGAATGTCACCCACATGTTCGCTTGACGGCTGCGCCAAAATGTAGCGTTCCTCTAAGGTAAATTACTGAGACATTGAGCTAGAGAGAGACGGATGTATTCCGCCATTTATTATCTCTGTTCTCCACCTCTCCTCTTCTTCTTCTTCTCCCTGATGCTCCGCGTTGATGCTTCAGGCACAGACCGCTTCAATATATATATTATTATATATATTATAAATATATATATTATTATATTATATTATATTATATTATATTATTATATTATATATATTATACAGCCGTATATATATATATATATATATATATATATATATATATATATATATATATATATATATATATATATATATATATATATATATATATATATATATATATATATATATATATATATACGGCTTTATAATGCTCACGTTAAGGTAAAGTCAACGTAGTTTATTCCTGACCACTTTCTTTCTGCTACCAACTCATACGCATTCTTTTCGACATTAAATATGTATTGGAAACAGCTGCGTACTGATATTTCGGCGCCGGAGCAGGCTGACCTCGCGGGGTAGCAATTAGGCCAGAACCCCTCATACACTGTAACCCTACCGTAACCCTACCGTGGAACGTCGGAACCGACGACTCACTCGGCAGTAATAGCCATATCAGTCAATGCTTAGTGATGCAAAAATAATGCCAAAAAACGCGGTGCATCAAATCAATTTCAGCACGTGGTAGGAAGTGTGTGGTTTCCGGGCTCCTAACTCCTACGTGGGCATTCGACCCACGTTTCCTACAGCGTCATCCATATAGAGCCGAATGCAACGTGCCTGACCCCGGGTTCCGGTTGCGCGGAGCTTCGATCCGTCGGCTTCCTCTGTGCTTCGCTTTCGCCGAAGCTAGCGGATCATTTGATTGCGATATCGTCAACGGCCAGTCGACGGGAAATCACGTTGGGAGTCTTCGAGGACTATGCGACAACCACTTGAAGCGGCAGAAGCAAATGGCCGATGCTACGTCAGGTGGAAGGGAATGAAAATGTGCGATCCGGCGAAACTTAGACCACGCAAAAGAAATAATTACGGCTTTTTTTCGTTTAAAATAACAGTACTGATACACTATATGCGCCGCCATTCATGGGATGTTCATATACATTTTTTTCTTCTTTTATATGCGTCGAGATCAAACGTGAGCGTTCCATAAGAGGGTAAACAAAGCGCACCCCATTCGCCTCAGTCAAGGAATGTGCGCAAGCAGCACTGCGGGAATTCATTCGCTGCCGCGTAGCTTTCGGGCCAAAGCAGATTTTGCTAACTGGTTGCGTAATTCATTTTCCAGAATCGTGTGATTTCAGTTTAGGTAACTGTAACTCCTGTGACCCGGGTCACGGTTTACTGTGGAAAAAAGAGTTCACTAACGTGTTGCGCCCTCATAGTTAAGCAAAAAGAAGGCCTCGCGGCCCAATTTCTCTGTGGCAGTGTGAGGAATAAAACAAAAAAGCTAACTTCTTTCGCCTTTCATCACCGGCTCTACACCCGTGTTGCTTGAGCCCACATATCAGTGCTCTGCTATTCGTTACTATCTTCTTTATTTATTCGTTCACTATAACTATACACATGATCAATCTATTGGGTCTTGTTTAATCGACATGTTTGCATTATTATGCACTAAATTCGGTGAAGGCTGTAGGCTTGTGCGAATGAAGTAGGATGTGACAAAAACAAACGAATTTCCCTGCAATCTGAAATCGCGCGAAATTCGTTTTCAATTTCCTCAGATGAGTATGGCGCAAAGAAGGAAGTTAAACTGACAAGCTAATTTCATGTCCACTTTGCTCTTCCCTTCCACTCTTTCTTTCTTTCTTTCTTTCTTTCTTTCTTTCTTTCTTTCTTTCTTTCTTTCTTTCTTTCTTTCTTTCTTTCTTTCTTTCTTTCTTTCTTTCTTTCTTTCTTTCTTTCTTTCTTTCTTTCTTTCTTTGCTGTAAATGAAGGTTCAGCACAATTAACTAAATCCACTTCGTCTGGCTCAGCTGCATGTCTCTTGTCCCCTGCGCAGAGGAATTTTAAAGAGGCAGAAGAGAAAGCCCGTTCGCTGTACTGGCCTGAAATCGGCTGGCGGGAACCGGAATTAACCGGATAAATGGAAAGTCCCTCTCTATTTCACTGTGTTGAGGAAAAAGCACCGCATTTCCCGAGCGGGAGATTTCTCGATTCAGCGAACGGGCAATTGTGGTGCCAGATCCCGAACGCTATGAGAGTTGGATGGTAGCAGGGGATTTCCCTTTTGTCCTATTCTCTGCACACTGATTCAGCTCCCCTCCCTTTGTATCAGTAGTTTCCGAAGCCGCAATTCAATTTCGCATTCAGTCTCGCAAGCAATGTTGCACGGAGAAATGCGATACCACCATGCAAAGAAAAATAAAGGATAGTGGAGTAAGGCATGATCACGACCGCTGGTGCTTTTCGCTGTTCCATGAAACTCACGTCTAGAAGCGCGAGAACTATCTTTGCTGTTTGCCCGTGCACTGCAGACAGACCTGTTCCTGAATTCGCGCACGTCGCATTTTATACGCGGCTGAGAACGATAAGTGAAATCCTTTTCGCAAGACTGAGATGCGGACGCACCACATCCTGTTCAGATAAAGTAGTGCAGTATGATAATAGCTCGCATTTGAATATAGCGTGATTGTAAGCTTCTCGCGCTAGCAGCAACTTCTCAGGACCAGGAGGGCTCGAGCAATTCATTGAAAAAAGAAAAAGAAAATGGCAGAAGATGAGGCGTAGAATGCCGATTGAAGACAAATACAAAGTTGAGTGTTCATTTCTTTTTTGAACCCGCGTGTGGCTTTTCATGCAGGCGATGATGATGACGATGAACGAACTTTATTTAATTGGCAGAAAGATCCCCCTCCCCCTTTCAGAAGGGGGAGGAGGGCTGACCCAACCTACACTGAGCTTCATTTCTTTATCATCTTCTACGCATGTTTACTATGTTTGAATTGTACTCTCCGAACATAAGCAACAACACCAACACTGATTGTATGTGCCATTTACTTCAGTTTCTTGTGCTGGAAGCAGTTCCGGCTCCATTGGCCTTGGCCCGGTTGTCATTGTGCCGAACTTTTGAGCAACCCTGAACGATGACGCAGTGTCTGCTTAGCGGAATTCTGTTCGAGTATCTCTTGCCTTTTTTGCGCAATAATATGTGGACCACGTGAAGGCTACTACAGTCACCATCGGAGATGAACGTGGACCAGTTCGGACATCTGCCAAGTCCTATGGCGTCATCATGCCTTATTAACTATAGCGTCAGTGGCGGCCGCGTTCAGGAAACGGACGGGCTCTTACTGCGACTCTGACACCGAGGATGTCTACACACTGCCAGGCGAGGGGGACTCTGACGACGACTTCAAACTTGTATTAAGCCGAAAGGCGAAGAGACGAAACACCAGGCGCTCTTCATCCCCTAACGCACCGAATGAAAGAGCGCCGCGAAGGCCCGAGGCCAACACCGTCATCTTCGCTCCTGCTGTGCCCAACGTCAACATGAAGCGCATCAACAGGCCATCCGTTTCGGCACTGCTCGAGGGACTGGTGCCAGATGAAACCATCGACATCAGAGTGAACCCGCGTAAGAACGTCAAGACGATTGATGTTTCGCATGCTGCCGTCCCGAATGTACTACGCAACGTCACAGAGCAGGATGAAATCAACGTCCGCTCCTACATCCCTGTGGGCTCCAACGTCGTCACCGGCGTCATCTACGACGTTGACGCTACCATACACAGCTCCGACTTGTATGCTCTTGTCAAGCCAGCTAATGAAGCTAGCGTTACCGTTAAGGTTCCTCGTTTGGGTACCTCACGCTGAGTGAAAATATATTTTAAAGGCAACGCTACCTTCATATGTAAAGGTTGCCACTTCCGACATCCCGTAAGACTTTTTGTGCCGAAGCAACTGCAATGTCACAACTGCATGAAACCAGGTCAAGTGAGAGGGGTATGCGAAAATGAGCGAGTATGTTCTCAATGCGCTGAAACCCATTCCGTGGACACTTGTACAGCCAATGTTCTCAAGTGTTCAAATTGTAATAGACCTCAAGAACCCTCCTCAAAAGAGTGCCAGAAAATGAAAGCTGAACTTGTTGTATTGAAACAAATGGCAAGGAACCATACATCGCTTGGCGAGGCTGCCAAAACCGTCAGAAAGCGGCGACATCGGCGTCGAAGTTCATCCAAGAAAACCAATGCCTCTGCGTCTGCAGCACCCCTTGGATGCTCTGCTTTACCAACTCCCTCGTCACCCGGACCCTTCGCGGCAGGTGCGAAACGAACTGCATTAAAACGCTCAGTTCCTGGGGATTCCACTTGGCCTCCATTGCCGAAGCCACAGCCACACGGATCGGCGATGGCCGGTGAAACCAGAACAACAAGGAAGGCATGGACACAACTGATGCAGCTTGGCCTACGTTTCTGAAGTCGCAGCAACATACAGATTCACACTACACATCGGCAACAGGCCACACTGAATTTCCGACTGACCAGTTTCCCGAAGAAGACAAATCAACCATCTTAGTGTTCAGTCACTTTTAGACAAACTTTGTGTGTACGTCGACAAGCTGAAATTGCCCTACGCTCAGTCCGTACAACAGGTACTGGATGTTCTACGTGCAGAAGCCTTCAGTAGGCACCATGACGCGACTGTCTACAGTGGAACGTATATGCCTGAGATACTGAGTCCAGTACTATGGAATGAAGCTGTGTCCTTTAGGCTCACGTGTACTTTTTTTGTATGTCCCCTTCTTTCTATCTTCCTTTCTTTCTCTCCCTTAATCTCCTTCCCCCAGTGCAGGATAGCAAACCGGATGCGCGTCTGGTTTACCTTCCCGCATTTCCTTCCATTTCCTCCTCCCCCACCTCCATGGAGCGACCCAGTGCGATGAGTTGAACGCTATGCTGTGGTGTAAGTTTCTCAAAATTCCCAAACTACCGCCGAGTGTCACAAAAGTTTTTAGTGACTCTTTGTATTCGTTGCCTAACCTAGCCAGGACAAATTCAAAGATAGTGTTTTGTCGTACTTACTCTGCGGAGCCTTCGGAGACCGCTCTCCGCTTTCGTTCTGTCGAGCTACATTTTTCCTTCCTAACTACATTGTAGCCAATTGCAGAGCTTCTCTGGTTAACATCCCTGTCTTTTATTTGGCTCTGCCTTTCTCTCTTTCTCTCTCACACACAATCACATCCTACATACAAACTAATATTGTCAGCGCTTTCAATATGCATGCGTCCGGACTCAAAGTGCTACAACTCGTTGCAGCTTGTAGGCAAGGATATCGACGCTTCGTGGTGGTGTCTTGTCCTGATTTATGAATACAGGTTTTGCATGTACACGCCTTTAATATTTCCTCGTTCATTATGTAGGCAAACCATCACTGCCGACAGAGTGTATCTGCAAACTTGTACACATGCCGTCTCTCACCGAGCTCCGCGCTAGATCACGATAGGCTCAGACAGCGTGTCAACCTAAACAGTAACTAGGGCCTGTGCGCGTACTATACAGATCACCCCGCGCACTGTGCGCGACAGTGTTATCTTAGCAAAGCTCGAAGCGGACGGGTTTAATGCAGACGTATGTAGTTTCACTGCATCAATTTTAATCGTCACGGTGGAGTTAGGCTTGCATTCCGCGTTAGCTCAAGTTAGGCTGCATTGCATAGAGATATGAGACCTGAGACTATACGGTTACACGTTTAGATGCACCCGTATTTAAAAAAAGAGCATGTCCCGCTAAAGAAAGTTAGCGCAGCTTGCTCTAAGTCGCGCAAGGCTGGGACACAACTGAGCTAGTGCGCACCTAGGTAGCCCTGGCTTGGCTAGGCTTTTAGCCTCTCACCTGTCTCTTTCCCAACCCTTGCTTTACGATAATAAACATGACGATGCTTGCTCTCTCTTTTTTCATCTTTTCTCTGTCTGCTTCTATCTCTTTCTGTCTCTATTTCTTCCTATCTCTTTCTGTCTCTATTTCTTTCTCTGTACTTCTATCTTTTCCTCTCTTGCCTTTCTATCTTTTTCTCTCTTTCTATTTCTTTGTTTCTCTCTCTCTCTCTCTACTCGTGCTCCTCTCCTCCTTTCCCTCCTCTTCACTCTCACATCTGTCCCCTTCACTCTCACTGTCCTTTCCCACCCTCTTGCTATACTTAATATACAAGGTTATGCTCTGCTCTACTAGCGTGCCTGGATAGCCTAGTGGTTACGACGCTCGCCTTCGGTTCGTGGCGACTCGAGTGAACGCGTGCCGGTTCGTGATAATAATAATTTTCTATCTATGAGATACGGCAAACCTCGACCATAGCGGATTTGCTGCAATAAATTTTCAAATGCATATTTTTCATATTTTTCAAATGAACATTTTGACATTCACATGGTATTTAAATACGCTATCAACACTACCATCACTTTCGGGGCTAATATTTTCAGCGCCAATTTATCGGCTAAGACAGGAAACCTTCCTATTGCACTTGCCATGAAGTCATGTAAGAAGGGTCACCGAACGTTATCGATCGAGTTTTGTACGTGACACCACCCTGACTTTCACCGCAACCGCCGTGGCAGTACTCTCAATGCCCATAGACTACCATGCCACCAAGCGGATGTCAGGAGGAGGGTTAGCAGACGACAAACCGGTAGCCGCTCCATAGTTCAGCTGGCCTAGCCTGATTGTCAATGCGTTGTTTGGAAATAAATACTACGACTTTGCATGTTTTGTGAATCCGTGAACAAACCGGGCCGTCCATGACAAGATAAATTTGATTCTTTCTTGCGAGACGCGAAGCTTTCGTAAAAATACGTGGTGAAGCACCCTGGGCAAGTCGTGCTGCCAGTGATGGCACACAGCGTACACATTTCAGCTCCGCGAAGTTTTCTGTGGCATCGCATGTTAGTGAAATGTTGTCTGTCTTTTTCTGTCGAAACTCGCGCTATTTCGCTTGTATATAATATTTGTCGGTGTTTTTATAGTGTATGAAACCCATAACATTACACGCAGCGTGTCGCTTGAGCTCGCGATGTCCTCTTCTATAACTGAATAATATCGTGGCCTTCGTAATAAATATATGTGATACACTAAACTAAAACACCTTAAATTTTGTCAGAAAAGAGCTGTCATTCGGGGCTGCGCTCGCTCCACGGCTATCGTGAACTACGACCAAGTACCGGCCGGCGGCCGCGTTGCGGGCCCAACCTTGTCCTCAGCTTAGGCATTCCGACGGAGATTAAACTTGATTGATTGATGGAAAACGTGTATATCCACGTTAGTGGACCATAGCTGGCGAAATCTGATCGGCCGCCCCGCTCTCACCGTCGTCCTTCACCCGTGTGTTGCTTCCATAGCCAGCGCTGTACTGCATGTTTGTTACTTTGCTGATAGATGGCAGCACACTGCATGGAAAGCGTTCTCAAAAGCAGCCTACCGAAATTTCTACAAAGGCAACATTGACCCCATTGCGCCCCTAACCCTCATACAGTTATCGTCCCCACGCTCACAGGTAGAATGGAAACAGCTGATATGGATACCCGGCCTCTGCGGAGACAATGAGCTCGCCCACGCCTCGGCCCGAGAATTACTCTGCCGGACCTCCGACTCCGAACTATCGCACCCACCCTCGGCTATTCGTATGGATCCGCTTCTCATATATACAGAAATTCTGCAACACCAAAGACTCGAAAGACGAAAACTTCCGCCACCGGGGCCAAACATCAGCAAGGAATCGCAGGTAGCGTGGCGTCGCCTGCAGACACTGTCCTGCCCTAACCCATACATACTATCTAAGATAGATCCCGACACACACGCACCACAGCGCAGGTTCTGCGACTATAAAACAGCCACACTGTACCACATGGTTCGAGGATGTCGACACAATCCACTCATGCAACCCAGGACACGACTGAACATAAAAGGACCGGAGGCAGCTCTGTCCAGCTCGGATCCGAAGACCCAAGAAGCCCTCGTGAAACGTGCGAGGACAGCGGCCCGCACCAATGGGATCCCGGTCTAAGGATCGCACTAACCAATCTTCCAACACAACATTAAACAAACATTTTATTCTCTTTATCAGAGCCCAGAAACCGCAGAAGGCGAGGCAGCTCTAGGAGGAGGACATTCTTTAGATTGATATTGAGAGTGATGTTCAAAGAGACGGTGCAACTTGAGACAAGAATTTTTCATTGGACATTGAAATGGAAGGCTGTGAAAGCACTGATAGCGACAGCGTCGATGAAGATGCTGCATCAGCGATTCTCTATAACGTGCGTTGCTGGTTAACCATCTGTAAGGCAAGCTTTTCGCAGTCGTAAGTCACTTTGACTGTACTTGATGAACAATAGTGGTGAGATCAAAACAAAAGCATAATTTTTCTGATGCGATGCACGTAGCGCTACTTTTGCGGCCGCATGCTGCCAACAAGCTCGACGAGCGGAATCGAAATGTACACTTGCATCCACAAGCCGCGCCGCTGAGTTGTAAAATGAGCTTGACCGTTACCGTCCGAACGGCGTAGTTGTTCAGAAATCCTTCGACGATGCGAAAAGCTTGCGTGTGCATTCGTTTCGAGGTGGTCATCAAACCTGCAACATCCGAGAAGTGGATTGTGCACTCCGCGTTCCTCTCCACGCAAGTAATGATGACGGAGCAACATGTTCGGAAACCATCGTCACGCTAAACATACGGTCATATGCATCAACGATGGCGTTACTCGTTAGCGGCCTTTTACTTCGGCAAATCCGACAGGCAGGCAGGCACGGTACGTGTACTTGGAGTGTCGTTCAGTTCATATGTTTTCGGTAGCGCGCACAGGATTTTATAAAGCATCGTTAATGCACGGGAACGGAGCCGAAATATAACCTCCCACACCGCGGTAAATAATGCGGTAGCGAGCATTTCGCACATTCCATGGTTTGGGCAAGTATTTTGGCCTGATGTCCACTTCAGTGCAGTTCACGACCTCATCCGGGGAAAGTGGCACATACCGTAAGTCCTCACGTCATATCTGTTCCTATGCTAACAAACGGGTTGACTCTCCTCCGGGCGCCATCTTTAATCGCACAGCGCGCAAGCTATAGTTCACGGGCAATGCGAATAGCGGCTAACATCTCGCCTTTTTAAGCTCGAGGAAGTGGGTTCCAATCCCGGCCACGGCGGCCTCACGCCGTGGCCGCCGTGGAAATGCAAGAACACCTGTGACTTTAGATGCACGTTAGAGAACTCCAGGTCATCAAAAACTAATCCTGAGGACCCCGCCTCACTCTCATATAGTGTCGGTTTAGCGCGTAAAACCGTGGAATTGCTTTTATTCCTTGCTGCCAGATCATGAAAGATAATGCAAATAATGTGCTATAATGTATAATTAGCTACCACCAGATGGCCATCAGCATCGGTTTCAGCATTGCTTAGCCGAAGCAAACACAATGTTATCAATCGCTAAAATAGGTTCCACGCCCTAGTTTTGATAATGCGCGTGCACATGTTAATTCGTACCACGAAGTGCGGTTTTCACGTACACTCTTGCCAAAGCATTGCTTCCTTCTTTAGGTGTGATTTAAGTGTTAGCTACGTCATTTATCTCAATACCTTTTTGGGAGAATCATCGATATACATTTGCCAAAGGGGCGGCGCCTGGTGCCTGAAGGAAATCAGTGTAGCATAAATTTTAACAAATGTTTGAATAAGCAGATCTTGCGCTAAATTTGGTAACTTATAGCAGCTACTCGCCTCTGAATTACCACGAGCTCTTTCCTCTCGACCGTTATTGAAGCTGCATTATTTAAACAGAGCGCCAGCGTCTAGACGTGAGGGGGGGACTGAATCGAGTATAAGGGTCGTTGCGCTTTCGAAGAGAAGTTGTTCCACAAGTTAAGACAACCGAATCGTCCGCATTGGTAAGCTCAGCGCAGGTGGCTATCTTACAACATCCAGGTAAATGTAGAAGCTCAGTAACTGATTTGCTGCTCATGTAAGCCGCAGTGTCGCGATGCTGTAACGTCTGCATATTGCTGTCGTAATCATTTATCAAATGAAATGGGCTAAAACTGGCTCCTATTGAAAATAAAGGCACTGTAGCACAGAAAGACGCGGAATAGCGCAAATTAAGAGAAAAGGATCAAAGGAGCCCATCGTTGCGCCAGCGCCATGAAAACAATGTCGTTTGCAAACAATGTCGCACTGTTTGCAAACTGTCTCTCTTCTTGTCTACTTGTGGCATTATCTCGACTGCTCGTTGCCGAGCACTGAGCAGCTGCCCATAAGCTGCGAAAATGTAGAAGCACCTAAGCAGGACGTTAGGCACGACGTTTAGAATCGCCTTGATGGAGAGGGAAGAAGCGTGCGCGACATCCTCCACTCTCTTTAACTTGTTTGTCCATCAACGGTCTCACAACATGATTTATCCACAAATGGGATTTTGTACGCCACCAGCTTGTTGTGAAAGTATGTGCAAGTAAAAAACAAAAGAAAAGGCGGTTAGGCACTTTCGTGCTGTGCAAGTATAATTTTGTGCTGATTAACTGTTATTTCGTGAAACAATAATAAACTGAAAAGGCCAGTTCGGAAAATTTGTTCATCTTCATTGTGGAATTGTGCATTATTACTTTGTGCAAGAGAGTGTCTCTGTTTAACGGGCATCCTTCCTGACCGCATTAACTAGGAGGCCTCAAGAATAGGCAATAACTTCACCTTCCATTGTTTCTCCGAAATATTTTTATGCTTCTTTTACTTTTTTTTTTCAACGATACTCGGAGTTATCTCACACCTTCGTGCGATAATCGTGCAAATTTATTAGATTATGAATAAAAACACGAAATTAACAGTGGGTAATACACATGAATACTTGCGAAAAGCTTAAAAATTTAAAAAAGAACTGGGAATTTGCATAGTAATCGCATTCTCATCCCAGCCTGTTTAAATGACGTAGGAAGTGGTTGACGAGAAAGGAAGCAACACTGTTTTTCGGATTGATTTCTTCCAATTTTTGATGGTTTCTGCTTTGCGAGGAACAGGACATGGACCTCCCTCGGCGGTCTATACTTTCCACTATAGGGCTCATAGCTTCAGTACCCTCGCGTTGGGGCTTTCGCCGCGGCCTCTGTTTACCAACGATGTCGACCCCTGCTAGGCTGCAGGCTCTAGGAGCGCTGCAGTGACATCGTTATCTGCCTTTTGCCCTATGCTAAAAAGAGACGCCCATTTAACTCCCCCGTCTGCTCTGCACCTTCCAGCGACGTTGCCCGGATGGCATTGTTAGGCACCTGGGGCAGCAGGACGTGGAAGGCTATAAAGTGGCTGAGCGAAAGATATTTTTATTTTCGCGGAAGCATCGCCGAGCTCCTATTCGCGATGTGCCTTGCGCTAACAAGCTTCCCAGATAAGTTAGCCTGTCTTTGACCTCTTCTCACTTTTCTTTTTGCGTGGGCCAGCCTGGTTTGCAACACCGTTTATGAGCTGCAGCTTGATCACAGAAGCTAGTGGACCTATACAAAGTGCCCAGAGACTACGAGTTCCACATCGTTGAGCGATTTTATGAATTTCATGTGTGTTACGCGATGATAAAGCTGATGTGCCAGGTCTGTGAATAGCTGGGATTTGAAGGCACTGCGCATGTGCCATCGCTCACGCGCTTGTCAGCACGTCACTGCAGGAGTGCGACGGGCGTGAATTCATAATAAATAATTCTTTTATCATTTCTCATATTTTTATGAGGCGGAACAAAGCAAACGATGGGGGTTCAGTGATGCCACGTTAGCTAAAATTCGCTGCAAATCACTACAGACATGCTTTGTTTCTGAATCAAGCGCACCGAGCGCACCGGCAAAGGAAACGTCAGCGATTAAATTGCGCCGTAGTTTAAACAATAACAGCCACAGATGTCGCAACAAGGTCGATGAAGCCATCACTGAACAGGACAATAGTTCGAGGCAGGCATGTTAAGCCTCTAGCATAGAGGCTTAACACTTAGCATAGAGGCTTAAGCGGTGTAAAGATGAAGTATTAAGGCAGGCAGTCGCCCCCCTGCTGTACTGGGTACTAACAACTGTACTAACAACTGGGCTTAAATGAATTATTCTCCCAGGAAACCTCACAACGCATGCGCAGTATGTCAAGACCGCCGACCACATCACCAGGCGAAATTTTAAGGTAAACAAACAAATACGTTCTTCGTTCTTTGAAGCCAAATGTTCATAACCTCACATTCCATAACTTTCACCACGTAGTCTTCCACTCAAAAAAAAAAAAAATAACGGTGGCTCAGATAACCGTGGAAGCGGAACATTTTTCATGACTGTCTACGACCTTCAACTGCCTCTGCCTCTGTCTGTCTAGTAAGGGGGGAGGGGGGGGGAGTATACAAAATTTTATCTGACACTGCCATTTGTCAGAACGCATTTCCGATATCTCATGTATGGATAATTTCTGAAGGGGATTTGGCGTCACTATTCGAGACACATATCGACACTGATCTACAGAATGCCTCAATTATGGACGCCAGTTGTGAAATTGGGATTTTGTTCCGCGGTTATGCTTCAACACATGGTGACCGCATGGACACGTTCCTCAGGAAAAAAAATGCTTGAGACCAGTCCCGTCTCTGCAGCTTACCCAAACAAAGCGTTATTAATTGCAATAGGCGAGTATATAATGGAAGTACCATTTTGCAAAGCCACAAACATTTCATTCCTTGTGAAGCCGCGGGCCGCTAGCAAAACACCCGCAGGCCGCATGCGGCCCGCGGTTCGCGTGTTTGAGACCCATTCTCTACGTGATCTTGAAACCCCACATCCACATGCTCTCAGAACGTGCTGTACAAAATATGATATCCAAATCCTCGGGCAGACCATAACATCAAAGGGTATAGTGAAATAACTTTCTCTCTAAGGTGGACTTATGCCTGTACAATATGAGGTTCTGTATAAAACACCAAAAAGGCAAGGTAAACATAATTATCAAGGCATGAATTTTGAATCTATCTATCTATCTATCTATCTATCTATCTATCTATCTATCTATCTATCTATCTATCTATCTATCTATCTATCTATCTATCTATCTATCTATCTATCTATCTATCTATCTATCTATCTATCTATCTATCTATCTATCTATCTATCTATCTATCTATCTATCTATCTATCTATCTACGTCTGGGTGCTCTCATGATCGCCTCCTTAACTTGGTGTAGACCAAAATAGGGTAAGAGGATTTGACAAATGTGACTGTCGAGTCTCGACATGAATAATGTGAAAATCCTGTCGCGTACGTCGTCAAACCCTTTCCTCCTGACAAGTGTGGCACATACCCGTTTACCACGAGCCGTGGTGTACGGGTATGCGCCATAAGTGAATAACCGTTCATATCTACTCAGAAACGGCAAGAACAGACAATAGTAATTTAAATGGGAGAGCGTTAAGAAACATGAACATCGGCAGCATTGACCCGACGAATGGAAAGAATAAAAATTAGGAGTCCAGCAGATATCGAACCCAAGAATTCTGCGTGGCAATCAGCTTTTCTACCGCAGTGCCACGCCAGGTCTATAAACTGGTTTGGAAAAACAGCCTATGGAGGTGTAACGTCGGTACAACGTCAGTTGGGGTTGTGGTACTGGCTATGTAATTTTACAAGAAAGCAATAAACACTACATATGTACTCCTACGATACAGGCGTCATATCCGATTAACATGTGTGGTTCCGGTGTTGGCTCCGCTTTTGTAGCAGTCTAATAACATTAGATTTGTATTCCTATGATTCTGCAAGCTATATTGAAGCATTCCTCGACCCCAGAGAAATACATTAACGAAATTTGCGCATGATATTCACATGATTGTAACATAAAGTGCACATAGTTTCGATAATATTGACGTAGTACTCTAGCGTGAGGGCTGACGTTACATCGCACCATAAGTTACCCTTTAAACGGCAGTGTTTGCCTGGTAAGTCCACGATCAGAACACAGCTACTGCACTTACAAAAACACGTCGATCCACCTCGTAACGCTTGGCTCAAACCCATAAAGTTCATGATAGAAGTACTCGCTGACTGCTTCGCATCAAACCGATTCCCACAAAGCGTGGGATCTGCCGAATTTTTTCCTTTCTCATGTTTATTAATCGAGAACTTTCTCAACGAAATATAATAGTTATACAAAAGCAAGCCATCGGCAGCCGACCTAACGAGAGTAGCGGGTTACATGTCGAACTTTGTCTTGGTTCGCAGCGGTAACATGATTCCGTCTGAATGCCGACCGGGTACACTTCTGTAGACCTACAGCCACGTGGCAAGCAACATGAGCAGCGGTTGGCGGAGGAAGCGTGAAACGCCAGACATTTTTCTCGCGAACAATCTAGCGAGCACTTTCTGATTACTTCAGCGCGGCAGGCAACTATTAAGGTCACCCGCGTCAAAGCAGTTTAGCAACTACGTTATAACACTAACTCATATGCATTCAACGCCACTTTATTGCAGTTTAAACAGTCATAATCCCCATGTGCTCTTTAAGAAAGATTATCAATTGTGGTATTTGAAGTGCTTCACGACATTGCGCATCTTGATAGTGTTGTGTTTCAATATTTATTAAATAGAGTAATATTGCTGTGTTCTCTGAACCCGATAACCGTCTTTT
Organism: Rhipicephalus sanguineus; assembly: GCF_013339695.2. Taxonomy (NCBI): domain Eukaryota; kingdom Metazoa; phylum Arthropoda; class Arachnida; order Ixodida; family Ixodidae; genus Rhipicephalus; species Rhipicephalus sanguineus. The sequence continues at coordinate 29,796,731 of NC_051180.1, forward strand.
GCCTAATATGCGCACTAACTATGGAATACTCACCCCGAAACTGTAGAATTCTATTCCACATTCTGCCAGATCATCAGTCACCCATAGAGGCATGTATTTACGACATACATTAAAATTACCTAATGCAATCCTCACTCTAATAGCTAACATTTATTATTGTAATGAAGCTATATTTATCATACTGTTTTCGTATTAATTGTTATCTGGAAGTGCTAGTTCCATGCACAAGGTTCGATGTATACTTTTTTACTAAACAACATTGTATTGTTTCTTGCACTCTTCTTTGATTCTAGTTTTAAGCTGTCAGTTAGATTACAGTAATTACTGCTTGATGTATTTTATTTCTTTATTGCGTTTCTTCCATTGAAAACCCTATGGCAGTGATTAACTAGGGGTTTCCCTGTGTACCAACAGCATTGCCGTATTTTGTAAAGCTATATATGCAAATCCACGTCACTTTACTTAACTGGATGTACTTGACATGTTGAAAACATTTCCATGGCGACCGGCCTAACTCAAAAAGCTGTTACCTAGAGGTGTAGAAAAGTTTGAATAATCGGAGTTTGATATATACATAGAAAGCGTAGCGTAGTTAACTCGAGTTTGCAAGGTGTTGTGTGTCGTTAGGGAGAGCTGGTAACTCGAGAGATAATTACGGATGTTGACATTGGTCCGTAAGCGTGTTACAAAGCAGGGAATACAGCGCAAGAGGTGACATCGGTCGCATTATATGGGTAGGTTACCTCATTATTTCGGTTTCCTGTTTAATTCGCGAGGTTGGGCTCTTTCACTTGTAAATATGATCATGTTTCACTAACTCTACATAATTACGATGACTCAGCCTAGAAGCCTTTTAAACAATGTTTCCTTCCTCTCTCTCGCTCTCTCTGCGACTTTGCCTGTGGCGTTCATTATGTGCGTTTCATTCAGAGCTTACATTTCATTTCTGGCAGTGGGAAGGCCTGTATGTAGCCACTCTTTCATTTTTTTCCCACATGTATAGCAGCACTAAATTCATGCAATTCTAAATTGATACGCCACAAGTTTTCATTTTCCGGGACACAGTGGCGTAGCCAGGGGTCGGGGGGGGGGGGGAGTTCAACCCTCCCCCCGAAATTTTTCAATTTTGCGCGCGTATATATAGATGCACACATGCAAACGCCCGCACGAACACACAAAAAGTACGGTTGAACGTCCCCCACCCCGAAAAAAAAAATGTCTGGCTACACTTCTGCTGAGAGAAACCTCCAGGTGTGCCTGTTTATGCTCGGGAAAGTTTAGCGTGCTTTCAGTTGCGTCATGTTCTCAGCACATGACATGGTTCGCTGTGTATCAGTTCATCATCATCACCATTAGCAGCTTCGTTATGTCATCATATTATCATCATCACCATTAGCAGCTTCTTTATGTCATCATATTTAGACACAGTAGTAGTAGCAGTGGAGCAGCAGCAGCTATCATTACCACCGTACAGCAGTGTGGTTTTCTGGATCAGTTGGTACATGATGACAAGGTGAAGGGTTCCAGCACGTTACTACGCGAGCACAAGAAGAAGAGAACGCACAGGATATGACTGGACTTACCACTAATGTTTATTAAAAGAATGTATTGCCTTGAACACAGCCGCGCATGCCTAAAGAATCAACAGCAGTAATCATGCTTATATTAAATTTAACACGCGTATCTTCTTCTTGCGCTCGCATTGTAACGTGCTGGAACCCTTCACCTTGCCATTACCAACGTGTTTGCGTGCACCGTCTTTTCCAGGTACTACAAAAACCTCCCATTTTTCTTTTTTCCCCCTAGAAAATGAATATTTCGCAAGCACAGTGAGACCTCAGCAAGAAAAGCGGTGAGTCCCAAGCCTACGTGCAAGCGTCAAGTAGAGTTCCTTCACGGTAATCTATTTCCTGATGTGCCAAGAGTGTAGCAGGCCAGTATATCCAGTATATAGCGCCTTTATTGCGCACGTTAGAGCCAGCTGTATTATTCCTGGCTTATCGAGTGGAGATGTGTCTTCGTTATTTACGCAGATTAAGGAGGAGACTAAGTAGACACAGCAGAAGTAAGAAATGCTGCCACATTATTCTCTTTCTAAGGTAATAATACTGCGATCAAGACAAGCCGGAGCCTCGGCACCCTGCAGTAGATGGAGCACGTAAATCAATCAAAAGCGCAAAAGCTTATCGTGAGAAGTCGCTAACAAGAACAGATGATGCTACGCAGTGGTAATTCCTGTAGCGTATAGTGGTTCTAATAGGAGCGCTCATCTATTAAAGTAAAGCTCATGTCATGCAGAACACGGTAATTCGTGTGGGGTTATTGTGGGCCAGTCAACTAAAAAAGTCAGTTTCGCCGCAAAGGCGAAGCAATGAATGCGATATCAACAAAGTGGAACGTTACATGAAGAAATGCTTGCAGCCCACTCCTTCAGCAAGCACAGCCGCTGCTGCGGGCGAAGTGACCTTCTTGTGGTCCATGGCTTGAACGTAAACTCTGCGATGAAAGTACAACACGTACGAAACTATAGGTCATCTGTCGAAACCCTCTCAAGAGATAAGCGCACGAGCGCAGGCGACTACGCCGTCTAGGTCAAAGTACGTAGCCAGAGGTTCTCAGCTCCACTCAGGCGAAACATGGGTGGGGCGACAGCCTCTAAAGTGCGCCCTTTCGACCTTGGCGCTATCTCGCGGGTGATCGTGAACAAATCTCTGCCGCGCTGAAGCACGTCAGACATCTGCGTACCACCAACAAAAATGGTGTATGCATATAGCCTAAGTAGCTCGCCGTTGGTATGCTGGAGAATGTATGTGCATGTCACCGACTTGTTTGACGCATAGCGGAGGGAAGGGTCGCAGGTGCGAATCCCTGGTTGCGCGCTTTGGAAAAATTTTTTTCTGGACTATTTTTCGTCATGGGATGTCCAGATTGTCACGGCGACGGCAAGAACCCGCCGAGAGTGTCTATAAAATTGTCATTGCAACAGCAGATCAGCAGAAACATTCCGACCAAGTATATGTTCGTGATCGCATTATCACCGCTGCGAAAAAGTTGGCTACTTCGAATAACTTTGCATTGTGGTAGACTAAAGAAAGGAAACGGTCCAGGGGGCCCGTATTTAGTTCGACGCAACAGTATAAGGCCAAGACATAAAGAGACCGAGAGAAACGTAGCGGGCACTACTTGTAGTTTATTTGAACCGAACTGTAAATATTAAAACTGACCGTGAAACACTGTGGACGGAAAAAACAACACGCCGCTTCTGTGAACTGACCGACAACCTTCGCATGCGAAATTTAAAGAGAATAATGCAGGAAGAACTTAAACTGCAAGCATGAACCCACACCGCTGTGCCGTTTTTCTTTTTTTTTTGTATGGTGGGACTTCTAAGCAAACTACAGCCATCCTTGAAATGAGCTTGCCTTTGTCCTTGACGGTAAGAGCCAACAGGAACTGGGCTGTCTTCACCTAAGCCTTGTCTCTAGGCCTCTGCGAGCGTCTCGAGGCGTACAAATAGCAACGACGGGATGTAAGATTGATACTTCGTAAGCTTGTGTATTGCTCTCTGACGAAAAGAAGCAACCTTCCACCTTCTGTGTACACGCAATAAGAGCATCGTTTTCCTTAGTGTTCTGTATAGTGTCCTTCGCCGAAGAAGGTAATTGAGAAAAGTTAGGGCGAAACTACAAAGAAAACGATCCGTACACGGCACAAAACAGTAACTCGGATCCAGTGAATTTCTTCTTTTGTTCCCGGAAAGACCTTTGTTGTGGATCTGCAAATTCACCGGCAACAAGCACTGAGCGTAATAATACGGATACAAGGGAAACGATGAAAAGGAAATGCGTTAGTGAAATAATGAGAAAAGGAAGAAAAAAGAAGCGTAACGATAGTGAAAACATGAGAGGTTTCTAAAAATAAATTGTGCGGTTTACACCTCCAAAGCGGCTCAACGTCACTGAAGAGGAGACACTTCATAATAATGTAATAAAACACAATAAACGAGTATTTATCTTCGGTGTGACCATCGGGAGTCGAAATCGGAACTTCGTGTTTGACAGCACTGTGCCATTATGTAACCATTTCTCCAGTTTGTTGAGACCACTGATAGTTTGAACTTTTACTCGTGGAACAATGTAGTTTTTTGTCCAACTTCCCACGCAAGTAGAACTTTTTGCTGGGCTAGTTGGTGCATGTTTAACGAAAGGAATCAGGCGCAAAAGAAACGAACACTTCCATGTCACTTCTTGTGTTCGTCTCTTTTACGCCTGAATCCTTTCGTTTACCGCGCAAGATCACCAAAATGTTTCCAACAGAGCTTTGTGGCTGCATATTTTTCACTGAAGCCGCAATCTCGGCAATAACCGGAAAGTTGGGCCTTTCCTCTTATTTAAATTCTTCCGATTAAGGCAGCGGCGTGTGTGCATGGTTTGCCAAGTCTGGTTACAAAATACTTGCCAAGTATCCATGAACTTTCCTACTCACTATCTGTAACGTACATGCGTCATGTTCTCTCTCTCCATCTCTCCCTCTCTGTGTGGCTTGCGCGTGTGCCACAGAGAGACAAGACAGGATGTGATTGGAGCGCTCAGTGTAAGTGATAGCGAGGCGGCAGACGCTATATGGTGTTGATGCCAATTCGTCGGGGGCGGGGGGGGGGTTGAGTACGGCACGCGAGTGCGCTCAAATCAACTGATTCAGCGCGCTCTTCAACTGTTTCACAAAAAGCAGAAAGAACCACGGACAGAAAGCAGGATTTCGCGCTGTTGCAAAAAACAGAGTAACAGCAGCACAGGCTAGAGCACCAACTAAAGTATACAAACCTTTGCATTCGCGCTTTTAGTCGCTTAATTACAATGAATACTAATAAGCCAAATAATTTCTTACAGTCTTGCAACTTCAACAATTTTTTTAACAAGTTGCGGTGCTGCGCAGATAAATCGAAAAAACGTCTGTACGGTCCCCAAAGGAAATAGAATGTGTTTATATAATAGCAGCCAATTTACTGCGGAAACGTCGACGCGAATGAAGCACGTAACTTACATAATGCTTTAATTTATTTCTGCAATGAGCAGAGGTAAAGGAATGGGTTTTTTGTGATAAATCTAAACATTGGCTGCAAATATGAACCGTCGTGCGAAAGTGATAAACTGTAATGACAAGCGTCCTCACGGCACACAGATGGTCACTTTTTCTTCCTTTATTTCTTCCAATCTTCTTGATAACGGGAGGCACAATTTTTTCGTCGTAAGCGAATTTTTTTTCCTTCACAAATAGATTATTGGAAATCAGTTTGTTGGCAAATGTCTCGGGCAATTACACTGGGGAAAATGCCCCCTTGCGCTGATGAATGTAACAGCGATGTTTTCTGGGCGACAGCAGTGCACGTCGAATTCCAGTTAGGCGGCTGGTCATACTCGAAGCGGCTAGAGATTAATGGTGCTAACCTCACTGCTTCCTGCGAATCTACATCATGACAGTTCTAATAATAACGCGTTTGTAGTGGTGCTACTTTCTCCTCGAAGCGTTGCTGCCAGTTGTCACTAGTAGGCCTGCACGTCTACTCCGTACTTTCCAGCTTACAGTAAAATGTCATTGCAGTAACCAAGCATTGTGCCTTTCATATTTTAAAGGAAACTGAACCCGAAAGTTAGCTTGATCGACGTCATTTACCGAAAGCATGAATTTCAATTTGGCATTCCCATTTAAAGTTTATTAAAGGAGGGAGGAAATAGAGATAGATGGGCAGGTGATTTGTGAGTCTGCTGAAATTTTCGGACAAATATTCAGCATACTTTCAGGCGCCCAAATATGCCACCACTTTTCTAGGCACACTTAACCCTTATTTCGGAGAAAAAAAGGGTCTTTAGAGAATGAATGCTTGTCTGTTATGCATTCCAAAAATATCTTAAGCTTACTACTTTTAAAATATATTTTATCTTAAAGGAGAAGGTCATCTGCGTCTTTTACTATAATGTCGTAATCCCGAAGCACACCCGAAATTTAAAAGCGCCATAGTGCTATCACAAAACGTGAGCCAGTGCGTGTTTAGATTTGTTTCAAGGACAATGCGGCATGTTCCGCAGAAAGCTGTAACAAAAACAAATAAAACCTAAGCGTAATGACAATGAGGTGCTTAAGCACTCTAAATTGGTATATATTGTCGTCTTTGTCAACCTACGGGAAAAGAATAAAACTGTTACAGGAAAGAGAGGAAGGGCAATGTCACCAGGATAGTCTTACATGCGCGCTGCATAACGTTCGATGGTATGCACGGCGAATATCCTTTGTGCATCACATTGCTGTATATTACCCTTTTGTACTAATGAGTATTCGTTCACGTCATTACGCTGTTCATACCCACTGAGTCAATAACGTAATGAAAGCGTGACGTTGAAATACCGCCCGGAAACATTGTTACCGGCTTCTAGATCTTTTGAAGCGCGGCTCTTAGGCGCCCGTTCTTGCGTTGAGCGGCGTCGCCGTTGGCGTCAGCGTAACCAACAGAGCGAACGAGGACGAAAGAGAGCGAATGCGGAGTCTCGATATAACGGGCCACTGGCCTCTAACCTCGCTTTCTTCCTCCGTCACGCGCGCTGGCCCTTCGGTCGGAGGTCGTGCGCATGCAGAGCTGGCACGTGCACTGTGGCTGGCTTCACTTGTCGTAACGGGGCTGTCGGCATTTCGCTTGGTTCGCCACGCCTGCAATGCACAGAGTGGTGCGCATAGCACTGAAATGCTGGAAGTTTCTGTGGGAATATGTAAGGAATGTCACATTGCTACAACTGCGGAAAGCTGAAACTTCAAACGCAGTTGGCGTTGCCCCAACACGAAGCTGCGCTCAGAATCCGCATAAGGCAGTATCGTAATCGTCGTTCAATATATATGTTGTTTTTGTTCTTTTTGGCAAGATGCGGTTCTTCTCAGAAAATCAATCGGTAAATGCCGAAAGAAATGTTTTGAAAGAGCGATCGCTAGTGACTGTGGCTGTCCAGATTGATCGCTACATATCGCTGTGCATGAATTGAACTTGTGGTGCAGCGTATGAACATCGCCACTATTGGTTTGTGCCTGGTGTGCAAAAAGCTTTTTCGTTGAAAGTTAGCGCACGTGTTCTGTTCGTCCTTTTTCGTCCTTGTGCTGCTTCTGCGTTAAATATTCATTACCATGCGCTACCGACAAGGTCGAACGTCTACCCTTGCGGTTCCGCCACTATCCACTGTAGGTAATAGTAGTGGTCTTGATCACAGTCGTCGTCAGAACTCGCCAATAAATGACCACGCGCATTAGCGTAACCAAGTGCCGCTTCGTATCATCATTACCAGTGTCGGCAAGGGCTGAATCGAACGTGATCGATGGCTTCCTGGCTCTCCTCATATGGTCGATGGGCGTTAACCTCTCGCTTAGGACCTTTGCGCGAAGCTACCTCATCATTCAGCAATCATCTCACAAGTTACCTTGTCCAGCGTTTAGGGTTGATGTCCACGATACAAAATGAATCAAGCTGCTCAATTCACTTGAATGACAAACTTAGGGAAAACGCTTATTCGCTTAACGTTTCTTTCTCGCTTGCCTGGACAATGGCGGCGCTCACTTGGATTCATTCTTTGAGTTTATTCTTCTTGACAAGTAAGTAGTGATGTGTAATTGATAATATTGCTACAAATGAGATGCAAATTATGACGACGACGGTAACCTCCCCCCCTCCCTCAACTACTACTGCTACTACTACTAGTACGTATTATTATTATTATTATTATTATTATTATTATTATTATTATTATTATTATTATTATTATTATTATTATTATTATTATTATTATTATATATACTCTGTCATATTCTGTGTCCTTATGCAAGGTTTATGAGATCAGTGATCTTAGTGTTGTTGTTGACAGCGCGTTAAACGTTTCTGCTCACGTTAAGCGTGCTGCTATGCGGGGCCTTCGTTCTCTCGGATGTGTTTGTAGAATATCTCAAGAATTCAGGTCTCCCATAGCCCTCCACAAATTGTACACTCAATATGCCTTCCACAACTTGAGTATGCGCGCGTGATATTTATTTATTTATTTATTTTATTTATTTAGTACATACTGCAGACCCTTAGGTCCAAGCAGGTGGGCAGTTTCATTACGACATGGTTGACATAGAAGTGACATAACAATTTGTTTAGGGTTGTTGTGGGATACAGTCATAGTAAATACAAGGTGACATGGAAGAACTATTTCATAAATCATGCGAATAACGGCGTACTGAAGAAAAGAAGGGATAACACATGGCAATACTATATAATATTTGGAATTACAGAAGGAATAAACACAATAATAAATACATAAACACAATAATAAATAGAAAACAACAACTCAAACATTTTCGCTATTGAGGGCAAAAATTGAAAAAAGCACTGCAATCAAAATATGTGGAAACTGAAATGGTGAGACAATGAAATTTTCGTGTGGAAGGAACGGTGAATGTGAAGGAGGAATTAATACTAAGGGGATGCCTGAGTTATTTCGTTCCAATCTGTGACCGTGCGTGGAAAATACGAGTATTTATAAGCGTCTGTTTTGCAAAAATAAGGTGTCAATGATTTGGCGTGATGATGCCTTGTGGGTCTGGTTGATAGGGGTGTCAGGTACGGAGATGGGTCAATGGCAAGTTTGCGGTTGAGAAGAAGGGAAAGCAGGTCCATTCTAATCTGCTTTCGGCGCGCGCTAAGAAGGGGAATGTTGTTGCTTTTCATTATTTCAGATGGAGAATCAACTCGTGAGTACTTATCGAAAATGAACCGGACTGCTTTCCTTTGTATTCGTTCGAGAGACTTGATGTTTTTTTGAGTGTATGGGTCCCATACTGCACTGGCATATTCTAATTTTGGTCTTATTAAAGAATATTAGGACAATAATTTAACATTACTTGGGGCGTCGCGAAGTTTATGTTTTAGAAAGCAGAGCTTCCTGAACGCAGATGAGCAAATGATATTGACATGTGTATTCCAGGATAATGTAGTTGTTATTGTAACACCCAAGTATTTATAATTGTCGACTTGCCTAAGTGGCAAAGAACCAAGTGTGTAAGTAAAAGGCAGGGGCGTTTTTTTACGCGTAATAGGGAGGAGTACGGTTTTGTCGGCATGGAATGCCGATAAAACCGTACTCCTCCCTAGTAGTAGTATGGAATGGCATTGCTCAATCCAGCGGTAACACCATTGAACGAGTCCAGAAAAACATTCCTCAGCATATATAACCATCGCTTTGCTAAAAATGACTCTGGATCTCGTTCAAATACTGCTGAATTATTATCACTGCCATCACTTCACTGCCGACGAAATCGCTCTGATCTCTTATTTCTTTACAAGCTAGTCCACGGTATCATATCCTGCCCTGTACTTCTCAATTGTGCTAATTTTCGAATTCCGCGTAAGTTAACCAGAGAGAACCGGCCGTTTAATGTACCCGCCTGCTTCTTCCCACACTCTACCGTTCACAGAATACAATGTCTCTATAATGTTAATTTTCTTGATCTTGACGTTTTTCATAGCCCACAATCATTGTTTTTATCCGAGCTTTGCACTGTTTTGACATAGTGTTGCACAATGTACAAAGTCTTCCCTTCTCAGTCTTTCCACATAGTTATATATATGCAATCTAATTTTTTATTTCCCGTCAATATTTCTCGTGTTGTCTTATTTTACTCCTCCCCTTTTGTGTTCATTTCTCTTTGTCTATGTGTTTTTGCTCTTTTTGTTTCTGAAAACTGTCTGTATTGCATTGTTTATTTTTATTGTTTTTTTTTGCGTGCGCCTGCACAAAGACCTTACGGTTGTTCCTGGGCACGTTAAATAAATGATTGATTGATTGATTGATTGATTGATTGATTGATTGATTATTATTATTATTATTATTATTATTATTATTATTATTATTATTATTATTATTATTATTATTATTATTACTATTAGTAGTAGTAGTAGTGGTGGTAGTAGTAGTAGTAGTAGTAGCAGTAGTATTAAATATTGTTATTAAATGTTATTATGATTATTATTATTATCGTAAAATCCCCAGCAAGCGCCCCCTTGCCCTTTTCGGGAGACTTGAAATAGGCTTCAGTGACCGATCAAGCGCTCCCCTCCCCTCCCCAGCGCCATTTTTTTCCAACCTGTTCCCCGCTACAGAATCCTGCAGCAGATGTTCCTAGGAACCCAAGTTCTGAGAGTCTTTAGATAAGTGCACGATTTCTTAGCACTTTTACAGTGTGGTGCCTCGGGGTTGCATTGTCACAAATTGTCGGAACATTTGAAGAACGTCTTTCCCTCTTCTCAAAACACATGGAATTTCACACGAGGATTCTCTGCGGTTCATAAAAAAGCAGTAAATGCGTGTGTATTCAATAAAGTATTTGACTAGAAGCACATTCTTCTTAGAGGCTATTCCGCCGCCATTTTGAATTTTTGTCCGCGACCGAGCAAGGGCCCGCTTTCTAAATCTTGTCTGATTATCTTTCACCGCCGGGGTGCGCTTGCTCGGTATTTTACGGTATTATTATTATTACTATTATTATTATTATTATTATTATTATTATTATTATTATTATTATTATTATTATTATTATTATTATTACTTCCTCAACTGGAGTATGCGTCCGTGATATGGAATGGCATTGCTCAATCCAGCGGTAACACCATTGAACGAGTCCAGAAAAAATTCCTTAGCATATATAACCATCGCTTTGCTAAAAAATCTCGTTCAAATACTGCTGAATTATTATCATTGCCATCACTTCACTGCCGACGAAATCGTTCTGATCTCTTGTTTCTTTACAAGCTAGTCCACGGTATCATATCCTGCCCTGTACTTCTCAATTGTGTTAATTTTCGAATTCCGCGTAAGTTAACCAGAGAGAACAGACCGTTTCATGTACCCGCCTGCTTCTTCCAACACTCTACCGTTCACAGAATACAAAGTCTCTATAATGTTAATTTTCTCGATCTTGACATTTTTCATAGTCCACAATCATTGTTTTTATCCGAGCTTTGCACTGTTTTGACATAGTATGGCACAATGTACAAAGTCTTCCCTTCTCCGTCTTTCCGCATAGTTGTATATATGCAATCTAATTTTTCATTCCCCTTCAATATTTCTCGTGTTGTCTTATTTTACTCCTCCCCTTTTGTGTTCATTTCTCTTTGTCTACGTGTATTTGCTCTTTTTATTTCTGAAGACTGTCTGTATTGTATAGTTTATTTTTATTGTTTTTTTTTTGCGTGCGCCTGCACAAAGACCTTACGGTTGTTCCTGGGCACGTTAAATAAATGATTGATTGATTGATTGATTGATTGATTGATTGATTGATTGATTGATTGATTGATTGATTATTATTATTATTGGCAATTCCTTATAGGGATGTCTAAAAAATTGCCTATTCATCAACTGAAAGGCATGAGGCTGATCGAAACCGCGTTGTCACCTCACAATGCAGAATAGACATATATGATTAACTGAAAGGAAAATTGGAATGGTGTAGCGTATAAAACGGGAATGTGCAGCTTCACACAACATGAGGTCACATGATGACGCCATCACATGATATCGTCGCTTGATCAAAGGTGGGCCGATCACGGAGGCAGTGCAAAACAAGGTGAAAAAGGTTGCAATGCCTCCGATCCTGGAAGCAGTGCAATACCATTTTAAGCGCAGAAAGTTTTCGGAATGGGGCGGGGGCGGATCAATACAATGGACTGAGAAGAAAAAAGAAGGTGGCTTTCGACTTCGAATCGCCTTCGGTGAACGCATACGGGACCTTGTGAGTTACCATCTTCATGTACTGGCATGCGCTCTCCTGCGCTCTCCTCGTCCTCTTCTTCATCTGCGTCCTCTCCTTCATCTGCTGCTTTGCTCCTAGAAAACATGCGTCGATTTGTCCGCCGGGGGATACAATAACTCTGATGGGCGAGAGAACGAGCACAGAGAGAGAGAGAGAGAGAGAAAGAGATAGAGAGAGAAATAGAGAGAAAGAAAAGTAAAAATAGTAGTAATAGATAGAAATACAGAGAAATAAATAGACAGCGAGAGAAAGAAAGAAGGGGAAGATTGAGAGAAGCGACAGAAGGTGAGAGAACAAGTACAAAGAGAGGGAGAGATAAAGAGATGCAGCGTAAGAGAAAGAGAGAAACAGAAAGAAACAAAAGGAAAAGATAGAAAGACACAGAAATAAATAGACAGTGAAATGGATGTAAGACAGACAGAAAGCATAGCCTTGTATAGTATCACACAACAAGGGGTGGGAAAGGGAAGTGTTGGTGACCAGGAGGGAAAGGGGAGGTGAGAGGGTAAAGTATAGCACAGTCCTGCATAGTATATTATAGCAAGGAGTTGGAAGAGGAGGTGAGGGTGTGGAGGAGGGAAAGGAGGAGGCAACGCCCCCAGCTCCGCCACTTGCTCAGTTTTCGCACCACTAGTGCGTAGCTGCCCCAATCTTTTTCCCATTTGCTGTCGAGAATGTTGACGTATGAGGAAACCATCACCGAAATTTAAGGGCTTTAAAGAAAATTTTCCAAGTCGAAGTGATTTCTGGGAGTAATAACTAAACTTCGCTTAGCCGTTCTTTTACAGGCACACCGACGAGCTGAACCGTGCACACATGTGTTCATCTTATGTTAAAAAAATTAATGAACAAAACGTAAGATGGATCTGTCAATTTCCTGCAAGTCTTTAGATCTATATAGGTTGAGGAGAAGTGTGTCATTGACTAGTTCAAGTCATCCTTGAGAAAACCCGTTAAGTGCACCGACTCGCGCTATGTCTATATATGGACGGGTGTTTTACAATGGAAGTTCTCTACTATGTGGCCTTAAATGGGAAGAAGAAAAACGCGCGCACACGTGAAGTCAATTTGCCGGGTGCTCAAGGAACAGCACGACGGTCGTTTTTACCTATGGATGTCCTTAATACGAAACATTAAGTAGCAACAGACATTACTGGAAAGGTTGTGCACGTGCCGATATTTTTGAATAGAAATACTTAAGTAGGAAGCGGCACTTGGTCGCTGGTAAAATTTACCGTTACAGAGCTCACAAGCTCAAATAGCTGTCAGGGGCTGCTGTCGCTTACGCATTAGGTGCCTCGATATAAAAGAATGTGTAAGTAACGAATTGGAGCGTTACATCAAGCAAATCAAAGAGTAAAAACGAGATTAGATTGGGAAGTACTAAGAAGCTGGAAATCTTGAATAATTTGACTTGCTTCGCTCGAAGCCGGAGGCGGCTTAGGATTCGTAGTCGCTTGCCCATCAAGGAGTAAAGTGTACACTCAAGGAGTCAATTAGCACTGTATAAAGACGAGGTCGGTTAGAACGAGTCTTAAGAAGGGAGGTGATTTAATGCGCACGGCTGAGGCAGCTTGTAAGATATCTTATCTTTATTTTTCTTAATTCGTTGGTGCCGAACAACTTCGAGTGAAAATGATATTAATGTAACTGCTTTTTTTTTTGATTGACCAGCAGGTGAATAGTACGCGTTTATATTACATTACTTTCTTCAGTTATTGTATTAGGTGACCCGACATTGGTCTACAGATGAAGGCTACAATTAAGCTCGGGCGATTCCGTACGGCCATTCATTTTCCGGGCTGTTTCCATTCCCGGTCAGATGTTCTTACCGGGTACAGTACAGGTCGGGAAGCCGCATCCTGCCCCACAGCGCCGAGATTTCCATTACGAAAAAGGCGACGGCGAAAGCCCCATATAACGGGCTCGCCTTTCACTCCCAACTTTTTATCCAGGCTTGGAGATGCACCATGAAACAGAAATATCAGACAATGAAATGAAGAGAATACGTTATTATCGCTAAGGTTACACGAGCTCATTTGAGAGAAGACGTTGTTCCGAAGCGCTTCACGTTTTGCAGGTACGCCTATTGCCTTTGCAGGTGGGCCTTTGCAGGTAGGCCTTTGGAGCTACGCCTATTTATAGTGTTGCGGCTTTGCTCTACGCCAAACGAGAGCTTCTGTATGGCGAATCGCAGCCGCTTTAGTGCACGAGTGAAGAGAACGGTGATTGAGAAAAGGAGCTTCCTCCTGAATGCATAATCAGGGCTGGTGATGTACACGAAGGTACTCTCGTTGCCTAGAACGCAAACAGATGTGCAAAGGAAAAGTGAAAGGGGTGGGGGGTGCATGTTGCGGAAGAATCACTTTGCCAGCTAAGGAAAGGAACAAATGTTACACGTTGTTTTCCTTTGGAAAACAAGGGAGGACGTACACCGCCATCGCTGCTTTTTCTGTCCCGCTGTTGATGCAAATGGGTTGCGCATCCGTGCACTCTCTGCATCGAGTGTGAAAGATTTTGTTCCTGCTGTGGGGCCTGAAAGTTGTGAAGAAATACCTTTGACTTTTAAAGACGCGAACGAATGTTGCGAGTCCGATACTGCGTTGAAGCCAGGGCCGATGTTTGCAGCCAATGCTGGTGTTTCCCTTCCTGGCCTTTGATAAACACAGGTTTTTGATCGCTTTCCTGCGCATCCTTCGCTACAATTTGAAGTACTTTCCCGTTGGAATCTTTTTACTTTTGCTAGAAAGCCGTCCTAGCCTTATATAACTTGCGGAATATGCTACTGTTTTGACCACACTTGCATTGGTAGCACAAGCTCCAACGGGGATTATTATCTGCGGCAGTATCTTACGTGAGGACCTTTATATGCGTCTATTGTTTTTTTTTTCTGGGGGGGGGGGGGGGGGGGAGTGATGGCTGTCTTGCACGATGTTTATATTTGGAACTACGGCCCGCAGTTTTGAGTACAGTTTGGAGGGCTGAAGACAAAAAAAGAAAAGGAAAATGGGTCGGCTGCGAAGACTGCAGCAACAGCAGAGCTGGGGGCCTTCCCCTCGTCTTTTCCCCCCTCCTCATCCTCGTATCGCTGATCTAATCCTCACTTTCCTTTCCCACCCCTTGCTATATTATACTATACATGGTTATGCTATGCTTTCTCTCTCTTTCTTTCTCTCTCTCTCTCTATGTTCTTCTTTCTTTCTGTCTTTCATTGTTGCTATGTTTCTTTCTCTTCCTCCCAATATGTTTTTCTCGTTCTCTCGCCCGTAGCAACGCAGTCATATGGTTCCCATAAAGGCTCTGTTATACTCCGACGTTCGACGCGAGCGCCCGCGAGGACGTCGGACTTCGTCACGCCGAGCCGGCGACGCTACGCCAGGCGCAAATCGGTCTCCGCTACAGTCGAGCCGGCTCCAACGCGCCGGTGCGATCGCATCTAGAGGAGCGCATGCGCAGTAAAGCGAAGAACGCCCGCGCCACCTGTCGGGGACCGACGAAACAGCCCGCGAAGCAGGTTCCTGTACATGCGAGTCCAGCGCGGCCGGCGCGAAATGCAGCAGGATCTATTCGGCGCCGAGCGACGCCCGAGCGCGCCAGCAGCCGTCGGTCGCCTCGGCGGTCAGCCGACGCCGGACTATAGAGGGCTGTTTTTTGCTGACGTAACGTCGCCGCGACGCGCGCGCGCGCTCGTCGACGTTACGCTGGAGTATATCAGAGCCTTCAGTCTCCGCTACGGTCGAGCCGGCTCCAACGCGCGGTGCGATCGCACCTCGAGGAGCGCATGCGCAGTAAAGCGAAGAACGCGCCGCGCCACCTGTTGGGAACCGACGAAACAGCCCGCGAAGCAGGTTCCTGTACATGCGAGTCTGGCGTGTCTGGCGCGAAATGCAGCAGGATCTATTCGGAGCCGAGCGACGCCCGAGCGCGCCAGCAGCCGTCGGCCGCGTCGGCGGTCAGCCGACGCCGGACTGTAGAGGGCTGTTTTTTGTTGACGTAACGTCGCCGCGACGCGCGCGCGCTGGAGTTTATCAGAGCCTTAAATGCTTGTTCTGCGACCGCGCCTGGATAGTCGAGTCGTTACGTCGCTTGCCTTCGCACACTCGGTGCCCGGGTTCCAATCCCGCCATGTCAAGAAATTTGATATGTTTTACTTATTTCGTCTCCTCCTCTCCACTTCTTATCGGCTCTCTCCCTCCTTTCCTTCCTCCTCTCCACTTCGCAGAGCAGTTTTCGCTTAACGCTCACCTTCGTCCTCCTCCTCCCGCCTGCTTGACTCAGCACTCCTCGTTTTCCTAGGCTTTACTTTCTCCCACCTCAGGCTCCAACCTCATTTCTCCTTGCTCTCCATCACTCTTCTTCGCTACGCTCTCTCCCTCTAATGTCTCCGCTTTCCCTCGCACCGGCTCTACTCGGTAGTGGGGTTTGCCCAATTCCTGCGGTGCATACCCGCAGGAGTAGCTTTAGGCGAGCGACACACGGACGAAGCTCAAGCATAAACAGTGCCGCTGGTAAAAATGGCATAAATATAAACTCCTCTTTTGGAGTCTTTCGACAAATTTTTACATTAGAAGTTTCATATTAAATTATCAGTAATGCGCCCCCTTTCAATATAACAACACACTTATAAGGGCAATGCTCCGGTGATCATGTCTTCTCGTTCGTGATCTCAAGAGTAGGTCCTAGGCACGCTTACTTTTACTGCTCGGGGTACTTGAACTGAACCTAATTTCTAGCTTCTCTGCTTAGCGACTGCCTGACATTACAATCGGTGAGAAATTTCAAAATACTGAATATTTAGAAAAACGCTTCAGAGTCTCTGTCTCGCCCCTTCGGCATTTAAGTTGGTATATATCTAGTTTCTCTGCTAGACGATGAACAGGCTTGAGGTACCTTCAGCGTTTGCTTGTCAGACCTAGTAGGGCAGTATGAGAGCGCCTAAAGATAGACGATCAGCCTGCCGAAGCTACTATTCTGTCCTGACAGAACGTCTTGAATACCACAAAATTTGAACGGACCCAGAGAACGCTTTCGTAAAGCCCAGAAAAAAATTACTTCACCCGCAAACAAGGGGGAAAATGACGCAACAATAGAAGTACGATACAAGTTTGTGCCTAACGAAAGGTCATACTGGCTGGCTCAGATGTAAAGGAAAAAATTATCCTAAGGCGCCTATGCATAGCAAATTCGACTAACCGTTTGCAACAAACTCCTGCATAAAATATCCGAGAAGTTCAGACGAAAAGCTCAGCGTAATGGCTGGGAACAGTTCGGTTGGGGAAGACCAAATAAAAGAAGGAAAGGATTGCAGTGGAGCGTAAAGTTCATTCCCTTGTTGCCATCTTTGAAAATAAAGAAGGGCCACCGCTGTATAAAAGCAGTAGGTAGTAATTCAATATGCATATCAAAAAGTAATCCATCCTAGATTGGAGAATAATCGTAAGAAAGGTACACACACAAACACACAGAAACGTGAAGATCAAGTTCTTCCTTCGGATTGAAAAATACGAAAAGTAAGGAAACAAGCTTGGGAAAACTATGGAACTACAAGGATTTGTTCTGTGCGAAGCTCCCGGAATGGCCACGCTCGAATAATGTTGAGTTTGTTGTGAAGCAGCATGGAGAGCTAATTTGGGTTTGTCAGTAGCCTAGGCCTAATAGCAAATCCGAGGGGAGCATATTTGGAGAGTGCAATTGCTCTCGCGCACGAACAAAAACTGCTGGCTTTCGGGTCCCCCAGGCATTTTCGTTTTATTACAACGGTGTTGAACTAAAGCAAAGCCTAGTCATCGAATTTTTTACTATAAATTTTGTAAACGTGAAATATCAATCATGACTCGTCTGCATGGATCCCACGTGGAAGAAGAGGTAATCCGAGAATGAAATGAAAAATGAAATGGGAACTCAGCCGTGCAAGGAATATCGCTTTGGAAATGACATAGTGACATTGGAAGCCTGCCGTTTTGCTTTGCTGCTAAAACCTGTGATCGAGAAAATGTAACGACAAGAAGCTAACGACAAAGCGTCCACACCAGCCTCGCTTGGGTAACAGCATTGCCAGTGACGAAGGTTCTATAAAAGACGAAGAGGGCATACGAAATAATACGAAATAACGCATACGAATTAACGTGGCAGCAGAAAGCACAGGACCGGGTTGATTGGCGGAACAGGGGAGAGGCCTTTGCCCTGCAGTGGGCGTAGACGGGCTGATGATGATGACATATTTTGCTTGTTTACGCAGAGCTTACAAGGGTCGGATAGATGATTGTTCTTGGAGGCATAGATGAAGAGGTTGGAAGTGTCTTGTTACTGCATTCCATTTGACTGCTGTATGGGCCAACCGTTTACAGTGATGAGAATTATTAAATAAAGATGCTGACTAAGCTATTCTAGATTGATAAAAAATAAAGCCTATACATTATGTGATACGGGCTAGAGAGAAGCCAGTCCTCCACCACACACGTATACAGTAGACGTTGTAATAGGTGCCGCATATATGAATTGTTTATTGGTTTTTTGTTCGGAATGAGACTGGAAACTCGACAGCCTAGTCACCGAGTTTCCCATGAGGTTATATATATGAGGTTATATGTATAGGGTATCGTTCAGGTAGACTGGATGCCTTCAGGTAGTATGTGAGAGATTATTGGTCAGCTGTTCGCTAGTTAAAGGATCACGTGCTACGTGATGCTAGCTGGCAAAGAAAGTTCCACACTCGCCGTCATGGCTACGAGCGGCACTGACAAACACTCCCAGGTTAGCATGCACATATATACCCGATATAGTGGACGAGAGGACGACCGCCGCCGTAGCTCAATTGGTAGAGCATTGGGTGCGTAGTACGAAGGTTTCAAGTGCGGACCCTACCGGCGGCAAGTTGACTTTTCGTGCGCTTTACTTTCTTCCCATATATAACGGAATTACTACAATACATTTAAAACAGTACAATTAACGTCCCCTATACCTTCTTCGACTTCATTGTATTCTAGTTTTCATTAAGGTTGTGTCAAAGAAACGATTCCATCAAAACTCCCCCGTCTTTCGATAGATAGATAGATAGATAGATAGATAGATAGATAGATAGATAGATAGATAGATAGATAGATAGATAGATAGATAGATAGATAGATAGATAGATAGATAGATAGATAGATAGATAGATAGATAGATAGATAGATAGATAGATAGATAGATAGATAGATAGATAGATAGATAGATAGATAGATAGATAGATAGATAGATAGATAGATAGATAGATACCAAGGGATGGGAAACGCCGCAGGAAATGGAGGCAGCGAATTAGGTGGGGTGATGCAATAGGATAAATTGTAATCATTGGGGGAGGTCATCGTCCTGCATTGGACTAATAGGATGACGGTATATCAAGATAGTACGGATCGCGCTTCCCGAATTATCAGTATTCCAATTCTCGGGCACTACGCAAGCCGAAAATTCATCATATTGAAAACTAACTCTCCATCTACATAATTTAGTACGCTCCATGATGCCGCGAAATGCAGCTATTCAGCAACAACCCCCCACCCCGACCCCTCGCCTTTTCTACAAAAAGAAAGGAAAGGAAGAAATATTTACCAAGATCCCGGTAATCTAAGCATCTTCATCGGGTAATTACCTGGTTACTATTCAAACGGCGGCAAATGACAGCTCGTTTTGCTAGTGTATTTTACGGTTTGAAACAATAAAGTTATTTCATCCGTCCATTCGTCATCACCTGGTGTGTCTGATGTCTGGGTGAAAATAAATACGCTCATCTATGTTTGATGTTGTACACGTATAACATCAAGTAAGGAGCGCTATGCTTAGAGAACACTCTGCTCAGAGCTGCACATGTGTCGGAAAACGAGGGGCCCACGTTTCTATACGGACTTATTTTTTTGCTTGTCTTTTTCCGGTTATTCAGCTTTCTCCGTTTTGTTCGTTGTAATGTCTGGGAGTTGTTTGTTTTGCCGCAAAACACAAGTAGCAATGGTGCTAGATGTGCAAGTCTTGGCAGCTTGAGACGGATGGGGTATGTCGACGCAGCTTCGTTCATCATTCACGCCAGGCGAATTCAGTAGGCGCGTTGCATGGAACTCAGAGAAAAGAGTCGAAGGCCACCAAGAAGCCTTTTGCATCAATGGTCCTTCCCGTTGGCCCGTGAGGGCATTGTGCGAAACAGAAGCACAGTTTCGGCCAATCCCAATGGAACAGCCGGAGCCATGCGAAAATGTAGGTCTGCACTGTTCTCTACCGCAGTGCTTCACCTTTACCACCTTTATACTTGCCGCACTCGGGTTGCGAAGTACAATTAATCATTCTACAAACATTTTTATGCGTGTTTTTTTTTTTTTGCTGCAGAATGAAATTACGGAAAATGAGACACCACCGTGAGGACGAAATCTCCTGTCACTGATTTTCCCTGGTTTCATACCTGATATGGCAAATGCACCTGCAAATAGAAATGCAGTAGCCGAGGTGATATAAACCTCAAGCTGTCCACCGCAAGCCAGTTAAAAAAGAGCAGAACAGAATGTGTGACTCATATTCAGCGTTTAACGACAGGCGTCCAAACTGGAACTCATAAATTGGAACCACTAAATTTCAATTGTATGTACTGCGCACGCTTTTGTTCGCATTGTCTTGCTCGTGCACGTGAACTGAAGATTCACTCGGCAGTCATTTGTCTGCCCTTTTTTGCCATGTGTCGTAGATAAAAAATCATCATCATCATCAACGGGCGAGCGCTCTCTTCGTCCTCTTCTTCCTCTTCTGCTTTGCATCCAGAGTACGTGCGCCGATTTGGCTGGCACAGGATGCAATAACTCTGATGGGCGAGATAACGAGTACACAGAGAGAGAAAGAAGAGCAAGAAATATAAATAGAAATTCTTTGCGAGGCGGGATTCTAACCCGCGTACCCAGGATCCGAAGGCGAGCGTTGTAACCACTCGGCTATCCAGGCATGCTAGTATAGCATAGCATGGTCTTGTATAGTATAGTATAGCAAGAGTGTGGGAAAGAGAAGTGAGTGTTAGGAGGAGGCAGAAGAGGAGGTGTGAACGAATGCAGAAAGAGAAAGAAATAGATAGAAAGAACGGGAAGAAATAATGAAAAAGGTAGAAGGCGAGAGAACGACTAGAGAGAGAGAGAGAGAGAAAGACATAAGAAGAATGAGAAAGAGAAACAACGAAAGAATGAAAGGGAACAAAGACAGAAAAAGCTAAAGCACAGAGAAACAAATATGCATAGAGAGAAAGAGATCAGAGGCTAAAAAAGAAAGCGATCAGAAGAAAAAGAAAAGAGGGCAAACGCAACCGTGTATATTATAGTATGGCAAGGGGCTGGAAAGAAGCAGGTGAGGCCTAGCAAAGCCAGCACCATCTAGGTGCCCTACAGCTCTGTTGTGACCCAGCCTTAGTTACGCGACTTAATGCAAGCTGCGCTAACTTTTTTTGTTGCTATGCCGGGGGATATCCGTTTCTTTTTTTTTTTCAGTACTTGCAGTGCTTACACTAAGCAGCTGACTTGGACCCTCCGCCTTAGTGGCACGAGCTGGGGCCCTCTGGTTTTGCCGAAGCAGGTGTTGATGCTATCGTGAAATGTTTGGACACCTCTGTAAATAATGTACCCTACTTCTCTAACGTTGAATGTTCTACCTCGTCTTCTCTTTCCTTGAGAATGCATGAAACGCCTGTGAGGCATGATTCTCGCCAAAGTGCTGTTTTCCTAGATGGTTCTTTCAGTCGCTCCGGGGAGGTCAAAATTACTGGGAGAAAACAGAACCCAACTTTTTTTTTTGTTAGCCTGGCAGTATGCAATAGTTTCCTTACGGGGAAAAAACAAAACAGGAAGCAAGAGCCCGCCGTTGCCTGCACTGTGCACAATGTAAGCAAGACTTTCGCCTTAAGTTCATCGTTGAATATTTAAAGAGCAAGCTTGGAAAAGTGTGAACGCTTTGCACGCAGAAGGTGTGTTTTCTGTTGCTTTTTTTAGACTAGGTTCTCGTCGTTGCATTCGTGTATTCTTTTTCTTCTTATACAGCAAGTCATCCTTTCCAACTTCATCTGCATTCGGTAGAAAATTACGAGCAAACCAGTATTATCATTTTTGTTCAGCGTTGACATATTGTTCTACCTGAGGAAAATTAGGAGAAAATCAGCCCTAAGCATGAATATAGTGACAAGATTCACAGGAAACATGAGAGCGCGCTGACAGCGGTCTCCTAAGTAGACTTTTTGAACATGATGCCACTCGACGTTGGCCGCATGCAGGAGCGTCAAAGTTACTAGCGCATTTTTTTTTCTTTATTTGTCAGTGCCAAATTCGCATAGATTCGTAATCGTAAATTTTCATTGCCAATAGCCCACAGGCATAGCTAATTACATTCCCAGCATCAAGTTTCGCTGGAAATTTCTTTACGAACAGTTCTGCTGTAACACGCTCTTATGAATACGAATGATGATATGTACTATATAAATGGCCTTAAAGCTCTTTCACCGTGTCTCTGCAAGCACATATTTCGTTATTTTTTCTGCTAATGCTTGATACTTTTTATGCCACACTGCAATGCAGAAAACGTGGCACTTACTCTGATTAGCTTATTTGCCTTTCAGTTCATTTTAATTATCTCTCTCCGAATAGTCGCCAGGAGAAAAGGTAAACGTTCGCAGTTTTCTTTCTTGCATTTACGCTGAACACATGTAATAAAACATAGTTTTGACGAGAGATTAAAAACGTTGACATGTCGCTAACTTTACGCAAAGGCCGTTCACTACATTCTAAACAGCAGCGTATTAGAAGGCCTAGTTATAAAGAATCGGGTTAAACGCATCAAACACTGCGGCTTAAACCGCAGACTTGCCTACTTAATCTTTTGGTTTATGAGCATGGCAGTCTCTGTCAACGCGTCCACCGACGCGTTATTGAGGCTTTCAAGGAGACAATGCCACAAATGAGCACGTTCTATAGGAGGAAGCTTTCGAGCAAAAACGACGGCTAATTACCTGTGACGTATCGACCAACACGTGAAACCTAATTCGCACAAGTCATACACCCACGTCCAAGAGATTACGGCTAGTCTGTTCAACGCCACGTCTCTGCCCACGGTTTTTGCAATGGAATGCTCAAGCCAATATTTAATGCGTTATAAAACTGCGCATGCCAGAAATAGTCCTGGCTGGGAGCACAGCGATAGAGTGGAGCATAAAAATGTCAAGCTACGCACACGTCGAAAACAGTTCTCAGATTGAGTTTAGCCTGCCGTGATGGCTTGGCGGTTATGGCGTGGCTCTGCTGAACTTGATTGCCTGCCACGATTGCCGCATTTTCATGCAAGCGAAATTCAAGAACGCTTATTTTACTTCCATTAGGTCTAGCGTTTAAAAACTTTAGGGGGTTAAAATTAACCCGCACTCCGTCACTACGGCGTGCCTAGTAATCATATTTAGGTTAGGGCACCTAATACCCTAGAATTTAATTTTAATTTTGCAAATTGGGTTCGCTCTGGCCGGGGTTGTTTGTTTCTCTCTTTGTAAGCATTTCATATCGATCTGGGAATTGCAGGGCTGTGATTTGTTGAGCTGGAGCTGTTTGAAATTGAAGACAAAAGCAGTTATGGAGTAGTGCTTATTGACGTCAGTAAAGTGATTTGCTTCATCCTTTGCCTACGGATTTGCACCAGTTGCATTATCGAAGACGTCCACGTTTGAAACGCTTGATCGAAAAAAGTAAATCGAAGTTTAGAATATGCAGTCCAATATAGAAACATTTTAGTCCACCTTTGTTATTATGTTCATTATAACAAATGCGTTTCCCGTTTTATTTCAAACAGCGCATCATGCTGTAGCGCATTAAAATTAAGCGCAGAGCACGTTATTTTTTAAATATCGTTACTAACGCAAATCTACAAAGAAATGGTTGGATGATTTTTTTAAGGATTGGATGCAGTCTCAAAACACACCTTTCTTGATGTTCTGGACACTACGTAAATGTGAGGTACAGAACAGAGTAAAATAACTTTCTGCCTTTATTCACAAAGTAGTCCAGAGGCTGGAACTGCCAGTACAAATAGGTGGCGACGTTATCATAAAACCACACTTATTATTGAACTCAGCTGTCCAATAGTATCTACGAACTGCAAAGTATAGTTCCTAAATTGCAGATCGGAGAACATTTGAAAACATATAATGTGCAAGCTTTGCCAGCGGAGTGAAGACATCAAAATTTTCGTGGCAAGCGCCAATATGTCTATATTTAAGAAGAGTAACTTAACTTACTTGTGTTTACTTAGTTACGACGGCATGTTGATATTTAAGAATCGAAGTCAGTTACCTTGTTCGAAAAACGCCTCCTATATGGTATCGATTTCGAGAAATTAAGCACCGAAATCTCGTGGCTGAATGCACGACTACTCTGGTTATAAAATACCGCGCGATGCAAAAATGCTGCGACGAGCCGCAGGTTCGTTGCAAACAAAAACCAGGAAGGAAAGTTAAACATTCGCAGTAGGCTTTCACCAAGTTTCGGCTTTCAGAAAACAGCTTCCCATCACTGTATATCTGTACATAGGGTCCAGACTGTGTATCAGCGGCTATGGTATATGACCGATGTGCGCATCACTTATTCGGTTACGAATGACGGCGACACGGCGAGGCTTCAATAGCTGAATGGACGAACGGGATTCGGAAAACCCGAGCACTGTTTATCGCGATGCTTTCGCCGACAGTTCGGCGAAAGCAAGAGTTGGTATTCAGCAACACCTGCACCACGGTGCAAAGGTATCCGGGTGCCCGCGAAGCATGGATCGATTTCCTGCCACCAATACATTTTTGGGGATCGTGAATGCCAGAAAGCTTTAGCAGTTCACAGTAAACCAATTGAACATACAAAATACCCTTTACTGGACAGGAATATTTGTGTTGTACTCAGCCTCGCCCACACATATATGCCCACGACGCGCTTCTTCCACAGTTCAACACCGACGTTTTCTGTGTTATGCGTGCCGGAAGACAGTTTGGCCATTCACTCTACGCACTTTCCAATTCTCGGCATAAAGAGCGCACACTGGTTGATAGAGAAAAAACATGGCTGATCCCTCCGTCATAGGAATCGGTATAACACGAAAGTGAAACGTGTCTTCACAGAAGTAGTGCTTATTGTGTAATGATATATGAGAGCTTGCACAACGCCTATTCGTGTTTGGCAGCTATATCACCGTTTGACGTGGATGCACCCATGTTGACAGCATGTCTCTATCGTGACGACTAACGCCCATGATCATGATTAAACCGTTGTGGTAGCTGATGGTGTGAACATATATTTTGGACACAGGAAATCGTGAATCCCGCGTAAGGATGATATCAACAAGCTCATAATCAACACTGGTACCCGGTATGCGCTTCTTCAAAGCGTCGTCAATTAGGAGAGAAACGGCACGGTGTGCGCTTTCTAGTAATGGGTAGCCGACGCCTGTGCTCATGCATACATAACACACACTGCGCTTCAGCAACACGGGAGGTAGAGGTTCGTAGCCTGAGCCGCAAACGCGTGCGTCCCGCTGGCCTCTGTCTCGCAGGCGCGGCTCTCGCTCCACCAAGGCACGACATTCGCCCGTCGAAATCGCGTCCTTTCTGCAACGCATAATGCAGCAGTTTTGTTAGTCGGTGCTCTCGCAATTGAAGCAGTCGGCCGCGGAGAAATCCCGTTGGTGCACGTGGAAGCTGCCCTACTTCGATGAGCCGACGCACGCTAACACGAAGCCAAAGGCAAAGAACGTAACTGCGTCAAGGGTGCCTCGGCTGCCTCGGCGACGCCAACGCGGCCAGTCTACCTCTCTGGTATCGAGACGCTTTAACCATTACCTCCGATATCGCCTGCAATCTCGGAGGAAGCGCTAGTAAGTGTCGATCGTGAAGCATTACTTCTTTTCACACCTCACAGACGGCGGCACCGCCCGGCTCCGCCCGCCGCGAAAGAGAATGTGTGAAAGATATAAGGCGCGTTCGCGCCGTGTATAGCATCTCCCGAGTTAGCTTACTCGGTAGGGAGTCGGGCGCTTGCCGTCGCGGCCGCAGCGTCGTGGGTTCGATTCCCAGCGGGGTATCTTTTACTTCGTTTTTCTTTCTCACCCGTTGGCGTTCATTTTATCAACGTCATATCCGTGACGGATGTACTTGGTGGACCCCGGCATAAAACACTTTCGTGTTAAAAAAAGAAAAGTGAAACAGGGTTTCGCCCCGGCAATACTGTAGTTCACTCAAGAAGTTATTTTGTTGCCTCAGTTTAGTTTTCTCTTTTCTTCTTTTATTGCGATAGCAATTATGTGGACAGTCTCGACGGGTTTTTGCTGTGCCCGTTGCCGTCGCCGTCGCGACCATGTCCTTCCGGTATAAAGTACAAATTGATAAGATCCCCCCGCGCATTGCTGTTCTACCGCGCATAAAAGCGCGCGAGCGGGGACGACGAACGCGGCCGAAGCAGAGATCAAACGAGCCGGCCCGTTTCCGTCGCTCGGTGGGTGCATGCGATAACATCACCCCGCTCGGGAGGCCTGCCGTCAAGCAGACAGAAAACGCCCCGCCGTCTTTAATGACCATGAAAAAAGACACGAGGTGGGGAGCGGGCGGAGGTGGGGGGGGGGGGGGAGGTGTTGTCGCGCGAGCAGCCACTACTTTGAACTTTGGATCTAAGGGCGCGGTCGCGATCGCTGGCGCGCGCGCTATTTCAAAAGCCATCACAGCGGGCGGCGCGTACACCCTTCTACGTGCTGCGCTCTGAGCGCGAAGTGACTATGCGGAGAGCATCTCTCCCTGGAGCGGCCGTATTCTCTTACACTAGCGTTTTGTAGTTATGCGAGATCGGATACAATACAGTTAGCTGCCAGCCTCACTTCGTGTAACACTACAATTTGTTGCTGTCGCATTCATTGCTTCGCCCTTGCGGTGAAACTGTGACTTTTTGTCGCGCTGTTCATCCAGACGTTAGGCCAAGGTCCAAAAATACAATCCTAAGAAGTCAT
This sequence comes from Rhipicephalus sanguineus, assembly GCF_013339695.2. Classification (NCBI taxonomy): domain Eukaryota; kingdom Metazoa; phylum Arthropoda; class Arachnida; order Ixodida; family Ixodidae; genus Rhipicephalus; species Rhipicephalus sanguineus. The sequence continues at coordinate 29,823,566 of NC_051180.1, forward strand.
AAAACAAAAACTTACGCAACACTTCAAAACGGGCTGTATTATTCATCATAGGCTGTAAGCAGCATGTTAATGTCACGCTTGTAGGCGTTGGCATTTCACATGCTTTCTGGTTCCTGTCTCCTGTGCACAAATGTATTTCCCGCCACAAATAAACATACCGTAAAATCCTGAACAAGCCCCCCCCCCCTTCCCTTCTGTGAAAGATAATACGACAAGACTTGAAGGGGGAGCGGAGCCTTGCTCGGTCGCGGACCAAGTTCAACGTGGCGACGGAAGAGCTCCTAAGAATAAAAAAAATGCACACCAGTGCTTCTAATGAATGACTCTATTCAGTAAGCATGCATTCCCTATTTCAAAAGCAGTGAATGAAACAGTGAAAAATGCCGGGATGGGAGGTTGGGGGCGCTTGCTCTGTCATTGGCGCATATTTCAAGAGAGAGAGAGAGAGATAATAAAACGAGAGAAAGGCAGGGAGGGTAACCAGGATTGTAGCATCCGGTTTGCTACCCTACACTAAGGGGAGGGGGAAAGGGAAAGAAAGATGGAAAGGACAGCGGAGAGAAGAGCAGACACGCGACAAAAAAAATATAAACAAAAGGAGGCCGTAGAGCGGGAGTACTAAAGTCTATTCAATAGGCCACTGGCACGCAAAAAGTTCAGTAAGGCCTTAGATGATTTTCGCTGTGCAGACAGTTCGGGTCGGCATTCCAGCACTGACTGTTCCGACAGGAGACTGTCGTCAAGGCGGGCCAACACAGCAGCTAGCGACAGTCTGTGCGAGCTGTAGCCAGGGCAGCGACAAAGAACGTGGTCTATCGTTTCTTCGCTGTCACACTGGCTGCAAGCAGCACTCTCTGCCATACCGATTCGGAAGGCAAAAGATTTGGTGAATGCAACACCAAGCCACAGTCGACAAAGCACCTTTGCCTCGAGTCGAGAGAGTCCGGACGGAGGCCGAAGTCGACGACACGGGTCCAGTCTATGCAGTCGTGTGTGCTGTAAACTTGGTGCGTTCCACAAGGCTTTTATTTCTTCATTGGCAATCTCTCGAATTTTCATCGCAGCATCCGTTCTTGATAACGGGATGGATTCTTGTACGCCGTCTTCGTGTGCATTTCGAGCAGCAGCGTCGGCATGTTCGTTGCCCAATATGCCGCAGTGACTTGGAAGCCACTGAAAGGTAATGTCGTGTCCTTGCACGAAGAGGTAATGGAGCAGCTCTCTAATTTCCAACACGAGTTGCTCGTGAGGTCAACGGCGTAAGGCGTATATCATGCGCTGTAAAGCTGCCTTGGAGTCCGTGAAGACGCTCCATTTCTTGGGTGGTTGGTCATAAATTACTCTAAGTGCGCTACGCAGAGCAGCAAGTTCCACAGCTGTCGATGTAGTCTGGTGGGATAGCCTAATCTTCACGGTGGTTGTTCTTGCAGGAAAGATCACCGACCCTGCAGACCCATTCACGGTAGTTGAGGCGTCAGTATATAGATGGCTATGCTCGTTGTACGTCTCGTACAACAAAAGAAGAGAAAGCTGCTTGAGCGCTGGTGACGAAAGCTGTGCTTTTGACCTTATACCTGGAACCGTGAGTCGAACTTGTGGATGAGTCATACACCATGGGGGTGTTGGAACTCTTGCTGGAGCTGTATATCCTGTTGGTAGGCGTGTACGGTAGGACAGGACTGTCTTACAAAATGAGGCACGAGGTCGGTCTTCAGGCAGAGAGGCTAAATGATGGGTAGGGGCGCGAGCAAGATGCCTCACGTGTGCTCTGAGCGCTTCCATTATAATATGCGTCTTGGCCGGGTAGTCGTTTGCAATCGCAATGGTCTCAGCTGTTGACGAACATCGCGGTAGCCCCAGACAAAGAGCCATAGCCTGAACGCTTTCGAGTGTGCGAAGATTGGTTCTGCAGGTATTGGTCAGCACAGGCAGGCTGTAGCGCAAATAGCCGAGAAAAAGCGTCTTGTATAGTTGCATCATTGCATGTACTGAGGTCCCCCAGGTTTTCCCTCCAAGATACTTGAACAGATGGGCAATGTTCGTCAGGCGCCTCTTTAAGTAGGCCACGTGAGTACCCCAGCAGAAGTCTCTATCAATGATCGCACCTAAAAATCTGTGCGTCCTGACATAAGGTATGACTTGGCCGTCGATAGATATAGCGTATGGTTTCATTGGCTTTCGGCTAAAAGCAATCAATGCACATTTCGCTGGCGAGATCTTGAGACCTTGTTCATTGAGGTACATCGATATCAACGTCGCAGCTTTCTGAAGCCTTGCGCGTAGCTGAGGTCGGGTCACGCCAGATGCCCAGACGCAGATGTCGTCAGCATACATTCATAGCTCGACCACACTCGGTAGTCGTTCTACAAGACCAATGAGTATGAGGTTGAAGAGAGCTGGACGCAAGACGCCACCTTGCGGAACTCCACGGTGCGTGTGATGTTGGGAGGTTGGACCATCTTCAGTGTTCACAAATAGAGCCCTTCCTTGTAAGTAACTGCGTGTCCAACGATACAGTTGACCACCTAGGCCCACTGTTCCCATGGCTTCTAGGATGGCGTCATGAAGAACGTTGTCGTACGCTCCTTTACATCAAGGAACATGGCAACAGATAATCTTTTACATGTCTTTTGATGTTGGACATACGTGACAAGATCGATAACATTGTCGATGGAACATCGGTGACGTCGAAAACCAGCCATGGCGTTCGGGTATATCTCGTAGTATTCAAGGTACCATTCTAGTCTGGCGAGGATCATTCGCTCCATTACCTTTCCAACACAACTTGCCAGCGCAATGGGTCGGTAAGAGGTAATCTCTAGGGGCGACTTTCCAGGCTTAAGAAGGGGTACCAAGCGGCTGATCTTCCAATCTTGGGGAACCAAGCCATCCTGCCAGGACTCGTTGAATATGTGAAGGAGCGCATCTCGTGCCCGTTCACCAAGGTGGCACAATAGCCGGTAAGATATGTCGTCCGGGCCAGGCGACGACGACCGATTACATAGGGCGAGCGCCGCGTCAAGTTCTTGTATTGTGAACGGTAGATCCATGCGCGTGTCCCGTGAATCTGGGATATCGTCCAAGGTATGCATACTTGTGCACGTTGATTGGCCCACAATCATAGTGCAGAAATCTTCTGCCACCTCAATTTCTTGTCGGCGCTGGAAGAGCGCGAGGGCCTTGAACGGAAAGCGCTGTTCCGGAACAGAACGTAGGCCTCGCACAGTTCTCCATATTTGAGACAGTGGTGTACGAGGATCAAGCGACGCGCAAAATTTTTTCCATCGTTGTGTCTCTAGTTTATCGATGCGGCGTTGTATCTTCTTTTGCATGCGCCGGGCTGTTCTTAGATCATCCATGGACTTGGTGCGTCGGTATCTTCTTTCAGCACGACGACGAATCGCACGAAGTCTCTCTAACTCCAGATCGAATTCGGAGAGCACATTAGTGTGCGCATAGCCATCTGAGCCGTTTCCTTAATAGCTTGCTCAAGTCCACAGGGAAGGCCTTGCTGACAAGCGTTCTCAAGTTGAGTTTGGAACTTCGTCCAATCTATTCTTCGTATTGTGGTAGATGAATACGTGTTAGAAATACCTCTGATCTTCAGGTAGGTGGGAATATGGTCGCTTCCATGTGTTTCAATGTCCAAAAACCACTTTACTTGCGTGGCGAAGTGGCGTGACACGAATGACAAATCAAGGCAGCTGCTGTATGTGGTGCCTCGCAGAAACGTAGGACTTGCATCATTGAGGAGGACGAGACCATGACTGGCGACCAATGAAGCTAGACGCCGTCCCGTTGAATTGGTCTTTTAGCTTCCCCAAATGGTATGATGTGCATTGAAGTCCCCGGTAATAACCCATGGACCCGGATGGGCCTTTAAAATGTTGTCCAGTCGTTTGGCGTCGAATCGACTTGATGGGGAGAGGTACACACCCAGGAGTGCGAAAGTGACCTTTCTATTTTTAACAGTCAAGCACACATACTGATTGTCATCGTGAGGTTGCACTGGCTGAACGACGTAAGCAAGCTCTCGGCGAATAAAAACAACGACCTTGCTACTTTCGATGTCGCTTGGTGAGAAAAATGACTCGTAGCCGGATAGTCTGATTGGGTGTGATAATTTCTGTTCACATATGACAATGACTGGAAATCGGTATAGACGAACAAATTGGCGGAAATCGGAGATGCGAGATCTTAGACCTCTCGCGTTCCATTGAATGATCGACGATTCTCTGACCTCCTGTCGAAATGACCTGTGATTATCGGCCATGGCTTCACTCAAGACTTGCAAGGACTGGGCACAACGCGTCCAGCACCTGTAGCCCGCTTCGAGCAGATGGCGCATCGATGCTTGTCAGAAGACCTCTGATGACACTCACGATAGATCGGAGCATAGGAACAATTTGACGATCTATTTTCGAAGCCTCGTCAACAACAGTATCCGGTTTCGATGGAAGCACGGAGGGTGGAGGCTGCTTGGAAGTCCGTGTGCTCGTGAGGGCGGGCCAGTCTTCCGGGGGGAGAGGCTTCGTCGTTGGAGGCCTTCTTGTGCTGTCCTGCGTTCTACTGGAAGTTGATGTTGGTGGTTCAAATGGCGTACGACCACCACCGTGACTGGAGCGTTTTCGTCGATGGCGGCGCCGACGTCGGATTTTCGTTGAGGCTTCTCTATGGGTGGAGTTATCCCTGACCATTTGCTTTAGAATATCAACTTCATTTTTGAGTCTTGGGAATTCCTTAGACGTGGCTTCATGGGTACCTTTACAGTTGCTGCATCTAAATGTGGTTGCACAGCAGGTGTCCGCCGTGTGTGACTCCGCACACCGGGGGCATACGGCAGAGTTTACACATACGCCCTCGACGTGGCCGATCTTGAAGCATTTATGGCATTGAAGTGGCTTTGGAACAAACTGTCGTACGACATGCCGGAAGTGACCAACCTTGACGCGCTTGGGGATAGAGTCACCCTTAAAAACTATCTTCATGCAGCGGCTATTCCCGAGGCGGCATACTTGCGTGATGATCAATCCCTCATATTCCGGTTTTATCAGAATGGGCAGGTCCGTGTTTGGAATTGCCAAGTCAATATCGTAGATTACACCTGCAGTGCGGGTCCCATCTATTGGAACGACTGGTCGAACTTTGACGCTTCCCAACTTGTCAACGGTCGAAGTTTCTCCAGTGTGTCTGCACGCATTGTGTCGACAGCTAAAACATTCTTGCGTGTATTTAGCCGGGTCTCCTTAATTTCATTTGGCGCTATTCCCTAAAGAACAGCAGAGATAGCTTGCCTGTTCAATACTCGAAGGCTGACGGAAGGATCCACGGGCATGAAGAGGATGGTGTGCGGCCAGCGTTCACTTCCTGCCTTCATGGTTGACGTACTCGCCGGTGATGACGCCTTGATGAGCCTCCTTTTGGCCTTTCGACTCCTCACAGACACGAAGCTGTCGTCCGAGGAGTCGTCTCCAGTGACTGAGTATATATCTGTGTCTTCGCCGGAGGTGCACCAAGATCCTCGTTTCCTTGATGAGCTTCCAGACGGGCCAGCAGTCGGCTCTTCGTCCATGGGAACGAGAGCAGAAGCATCTCTTCAGCTTTCGCTGGTGCTGGACCATGACCCTTGAGCCACTGACGATCTTGGGGTCGTCGACCTCTGGCCGCGCGGGCCTGCAGAAGTCACTGTGGCCATCGCCACAAGGTGGGACGCGGAGAGCGCCCCAGTTATTGTAGAAAATATGACGAAAATCAGCTAGCAGTGACAGACGCGTTCGGGCACTGTGCAACTTCGTCGTCCACTCGCATATTTCAAAGCTTTCGAAAAACGGAAGGGGGCGATTTCTCGGGTAGGGGCGCTTGCTCGGAATTTTACGGTAGTTCTCCCAAATTGCCGGCCTTACAGAACCACGTCAGGCGCGATTCGTCGTCGGCAAAAGAAGAGGAATAGCCTGAGCGACATATCGGCACCAACCTCTCCTTAAAGACGTTAACTAAACAAACAATAAGAAAAGACACGACCCCTGAATATTTGTGCACCAACTCCTGTTAGAGGTGAGAAAACAATGTCAAACGTTGCTCGGCAGCCGTGTTCCTGTTTCCTTTCTTTCTTTCTTTCTTTCTTTCCTTCTTTCTTTCTTTCTTTCTTTCTTTCTTTCTTTCTTTCTTTCTTTCTTTCTTTCTTTCTTTCTTTCTTTCTTTCTTTCTTTCTTCTTTCTTTCTTTCTTTATTTATTTATTTATTTATTTCTCTCTTTCTTTCTTTCTTTCTTTCTTTCTTTCTTTCCTTCTTTCTTTCTTTCTTTCTTTCCTTCTTCTTTCTTTCTTTCTTTCTTCGGGACACGTTTCACTGCGCGCTTGGCCCCGTAACGTATCGGAACGGCTACACAGATGAAGGAGGGAACAGTGGCTGGGAAGGCGGGCATGGAATAGCTCATCCGTCACCTCTTCCCTGAGCCACGCACAGAGCTACCTCTGTTTTCTTCCAAGATGACGCGGGTTTCTGCCAGGGAATCATCGATGACAGCGAGTGAGGTTTGACAGCTCGGCGCTTATCAAGGCATTCGTGCTTTCCGCGTCGTCTTTTTCCTGTCCCAGAGCACCAGAAAGCCTTCCCAGGGCCTTTTCGACGTTTATACGTGCCTCAATGCCTATATATAGCTATATAAAGCGTTCCTACTTTCTGACACCGAGATTGCTCGACGCTCTTGGTGTTGGCGGTCAGAATCGGGCGTTTCGGAAGTTTGACATCCGGGCACTGTGTTTCCCTTCTCGGACGACAGCGCGGTGATTCCCTTCGCGCTAACCTTTATTGCTTCGCTTCCCGTCTTTTGTTCGAAGCACTGTGGAAGCAGTGCACGCTCTCTTTCCCGCCTTGATGAGTTTCCTGAACACCGGTGATCGCTGCTCTCATTTTTTGGTTCTTCCTGCAAAGTGCCATCATATAGCGATTCTGTCGTGGAAGGATTACGGCACGTTTGGCACTCTAGCGCTGTGGTCGTGATGAAGGACACGACGTGAAGGCCACTGTCGCTTAGGTACACGTATACACAACAGCGCGGAGCGCTTTCTTCTAGTTTTGAGAGGAGGATGCAGCCGACATGATGACGTATATTAATCCGCATAGTCGTACTATGCAACGGTATAACTTGATATTATTGTTCGTTTATACAACAAATGTTGAAAACGCATTACACGTTGAAAAAAAATATTGCTTTAACACAGAATTAGACGACTGTACTTAATTCGTTCGTTCATGTTGCGAGAACTTTGGCCCGAAAAACGAAGAGTCAACAAAGGTTGTTTACCTCAATGCCCATCTCTTAGGCACGACCTAGGTCACACGTGAAATAAAAACATGAAGCACTCTACCTTTGGCACCCCTAAGAGCAAAACCCCCTGGACGCTTCTATTAATTAATAAGAGCAGTTACAATGCAGCCCTAGTCTGCACCTGACTTGCAGGCACAGCAGGTTTTACAGGTTTATTTTAGAGTCCCGCGCCACTTCTTTACTTCTTCGTGTTCTGAAGCGTGATCGCATGCTGCGGCGGTGGCACCTTGTCATGACATCGTGTGCTACCCGCATTAAATTCCCTAGATTTTTTCTCCCTTTAAAACTATGGGAAAATTAGGGACCTTAACCCGCATTACCTATGCCTTGTTAGGCACTTACGTCATAAACAGCTAAGATAGCGTCAGAAACGACCCACGCGCGTGATTTGATGTTCCCTTGTGTCAATGAGAACAGAAAAATGAGATCCCGAAATAAGGAACAAGAAAGAAATTAACGCGCTTAAATAAACAGAGATATTAAAAGACTATTATAGTCCTTCGAACACGTTGGTTGCTGCCAATCCCATAAGATGGTAATGAATCAGCGGAGAAAAATCCGCTTAAGGGATCGATGCGGCAACGCGCTTCTGTAAGGCACCTCAAGGCTTCCACATTGACGGCATCAATTTTCTTAATTTCCCAACGTAATTGACGCAGGGCCCGGGGTTCCGCCACAGGTTATCAAAACCAATTATCCGCTCGTGCCTAGCGAGAAGAAAACATGCGTTTTAAATTAAAGCAGTACGTATAAAGGCTTCAGTGAATTTCGACGCACCTAAATCGTTAATTCGCAACGCGGCGATTTATATTTTGCTTTCGTTGCAGTTAAATGTCGCTAACATGGTATAATGAATGCCTTTTCGTTTTCTTAACCAGTGCTTGAGTGGATCTGCTTGGGAAGGGAACACATAAATATCAGAGTACAACACGGAAAACGCTGTACAATTGTACTTAATATGCATGCTGTGAATAAGTAAATAGTACGTGCCCAGCTCCGACGTATAGTATTAACGGTGGTTCTTAAGTACACGGTGAACAGAATAAAGAAGCAAAATGCGGACAAGAATTGTGATTGTGTGTGTGCGCTAGCCGCCGCTCAATTTTGTCAGAAAAACAAGAACTAAGAAGAAATTCTCTCTTCGGCTTCTCTTCGGCTAAAACTGGATTATCTTGACTTCGTCACGGCACATGCAGGAAGAAGAATAATGTTATTCGGAGCCGGCAGAAGAAGTAACCTAGTCCCCCTTCCTAAACGGTGGTCACTAAACCTTGGGTGAGGGCAGTGGGGGTCAAGTAGTTAGCGCATCCACCTCCAATGCGGAAGGTACTGGGTTCGATTCCCAATGCCAGCGGGAACCTACTGGTCATTCGGATGCGCAGAGATGTGCGCCGGCCTGGCGCTCGTTGTTCTGGGTACTCATATCTCGAGAAGATGGCGTCTCCTCTCCGCTCTCTTCCTTCATTCCCTTCCCCAAAACGCTGCGCAGTGTGATTCCTGAGGGGTCTTACCTTCTAACCACTACTAACCAATGTGTCCTGGCTTCCTTGTAACCACCGGGAAAACCGAAAGAAAAGCTTATCCGTGATGCAATGTTTTGGAGGAAAAAGAAATTCCAAAATTTGTTTCCCATTTGACATACGGACTTCATATATGCATTTTAAAGCCTCGCATTCCTTCAGCAGCAGCAGCAGCAACAACAAATATGTACAGTATTAGAACTGCCAAATGTTTGCATTTTTTGTACCTCCTATCTTCGCTCGCTTAGTTCCGATTTAGAGCACTGTCTCCTTTGTCAAGCCTCCTTTCGATATTTCAAGATACTGGCCCCGAAACCAAGGCGCTGGTAATGAAATTCCTTTTGTATCACAATGCAGTGGGGGTTTTGATTCCAAATTAGGAAACTGCTATGTATATCTCAATACCTTTTCTCTTATCCCGCTTGCAAGGAAATCCCAGGGTGTAACAGTGTTTGTGAATGTATGCATGTGTGTGCATTTTCCTGTTTTTAGAGGGGGCGCTTTTCACCATGAACCACTAGGCTTAATTAAACAAGCTTAGACTTCAAGGGAGCGTTTTGTTTGAATTCTTCTCCCTCGCTTAATAAACTTCCGGTTATAAGAGGCGACTAATCGAAAGATAAAATATGAAAAACAAGATACACAAACAATTTACCCGTTCAATACGTATTTAAAGAAGAAAACATTTCAAGATCGAATATTTAATTGCCGAGCGCGTTGGGTAGCACGGTTTTCACAAGAAACAATCTCACATCGCAGGCGTATAGATGTTTTGCTGCCAATCTCAAGTACTCAGTGAAATGGGGGCGCACCCACGCTAGATTGAAAAGCCGTGGAAGCTGCTGTAATTTTCTGCGACATTTTTTTTTTTTTTGGAAGCTTACGCCCATGCAAGGTAGTATGAAACTCGAAGAAGCCCAGCATCGTCCGTCGTGTTTACTGCCGCTGATGTCCCCTCGCGAGTTCTTCGTTTGATTTTTTTCTTTTATTTCTAAACTCTGCATTCAGTTCAACAGCACCTTCGGAAGCTTGTCTTTGTATCAGGGAAGTACAGTTGTTCACGGTACAATTGCTTGTTAATGCGCTCGTCATCAGAGCAATCTATATAAAATAGCTACTAAGTTAGTATGGTCGTTAATAGAAGTCACTGATTCCTTATATTTTTTTTTTACAATTAAGAAAGGTAATGTAAAAAATTGGCCGCGTATCTGCGTGCTTCGCTGCAAATGTCGTTTAAAGACGATAGAAGAGGCGCTGCGTGAGATATGGACGCCATCTGGCAATACGTCGGGAAACATGAGAGCTGTGTTGCGGGCTGGTAGTCCCGGCGCAGCGGCAGGCGAAGACCGGCGGTGACCAACGCGACCGGTGGGGACGCCGGCAAGCCCGAACACACTGTTTGGCGCGATACGCCGAAGGAGAAGAAACGTCCGCACTCAACGAGTACTCTCCACAAACTCTCTTATTTACACGTCGCCTGGTAAAACAAGAATGCCAGAGCGGCGCCCCCTCTCGTTCGTACAATGCAATACTGAACCGAAACCGAAACACAACATGAGCTTGTGCAGAGGGCATGGAGGAAGACAAGTTTCAGCGCAGTCGCATTTTCAGCGCAACTTAAGAAACTAGGGTCTTTAAAATTGCGTATCTATGTATTTTCTATTAAAGGAACACACTACCTAATACTTACCTAATGATGTTGCGCCTCAGATATGCGTAATATTTGCTTTTTGATCGACAGCGTTCACAAGTATGAACAGCCGTACCAGTTCAAGATGGGTGGGCGGTAAGCAAGGGGTTCAACTTTGGCCGGGTAGCTGAATCGGGTGACGTGCTGACAAACAGAAAGACAGACCGAAATTTCTGCGTTTGAGTTCCTCAAGAAAAACTATCGTCTTGAATAAAGATATTGCTGACCGCACTGTGTGTGTATTTACATCTAGTGACGTCATAATTAAATGCGCCACTAGATGTAGCTGAAGGAAGGAAATTGAGGGAGATGGGATGAAACACAAGGAAAGAGGGTATACTACGACAATTGAAGCTATTTTCATAATCCACAGAGTGGTCAAAATGAAGAAACATAATAGTTACTGCGTGTACGCTCTAAGAAATTGTTCTAAACCACCAGCGGGTTGACGAGAAGACAAGTACTATTCCACTTATCGTTTATAATGTGGTCATTTAATACCAGATACCAGAATAACCTACAGAAAACATACGCGGAATGCTATATTCTTGTAGGCCTAACTACGTTTATGCCTATTTTATAGTTTTCTCAGTATCCATCTCTCTACAAATTCCAAGAGAGTGAGATACTGCGAGCAAAAGTAATGGAGTAATCCAGCTCCGTATGTGGCTTGTAGCATTGTGTGGAAAACAGGCACTTTTAACAACATCAATTTGAACTGCTCAAGTCTGATGTTCTACAGGAAGGCGAATGTGCACGCATGTGTCAGTCAGTGTCGGGATGGAGGACGAGTGAATGTGAAAAAATAAGTGTGTTTACGACACAGCACCAAGACAGGCGTTTTTATCGAACTTCGACATTTGAGCGTCAGTGGCGACATATTTCGCTTCATCTCGCGCTATCGTTTTCAGTAGGGTCACAAACAAGGACACTTCAAGCTGACTCGGGAAATGAAAAGGTACCAGAGAGGCGTGGGATATCTCTTTGTTTTGCAGTGATATTCGGCTCTTCGTGGGAATGTTGAAACCCCTGCAACCCTGAGCACCTGGGTATAGTAATGTACTATCTTGATTTGACCCATCGCTGCAGATATAACCGTAAAATATGATATCATGATTTAGTCTACTGCTTTCAATTAGCAACCTATTCTGTTTTTCGTGAATTGGGTTAATCTCTTATCTCACTCGTACATTCACTCGTACCTTGCGACACGCTGGTGTGATTCCAGCACGCATTCATTTCTTAAGACATTCTGCCTCTAAAGTAGCCAATGTGAAAGTTCAGAGAGCCATGTCTGCAAGCTCCTTCAAGGACGTTAAATCAGAATATACAAGCTGAAAAAGTTAACTAGTCGTGATATACTACAACGTACGCACTAAGTTAACTAGTCGTGATATACTACAACGTACGCACTAATGCTAGGTTAAAATTGGTGTGCGCGAGCGTGTGAGAAGTCTTGAAAATAGCGCCATTTGCAAGACCGTAACCAAGTGGCAACGGCCGCAAGTCGCCTGCGTCTGTTCACGCACCCCTTACGTTTCTCGTTCTTCGGTTAGTTACGCTTAAGCTGCAGTGTACAAGTTTTACCAGCTCCACTTCGCGGACACCGATGCAAGAGCGATGGTGGTGGCGTTCCCTTCGTCAGGCTAACACATTTCTATGTTTTGCAAATCTTTCAGATATGTTGTATCACTGCTCTTTATAAAACACTCTTTTTTAAGCTTTGAGGTGGTAGTATAGCCACCACCTTTTATAGCCGCGAAGTATCCCGTGACAGTAGGGTGACTGTAGTAACGCGTACGCCATTTGTTGGGCTAACTGTTGCCTTCTTCCTTTCTAGTGGAAGTTGTGCGTAGTGGGATTTACCTCATTTCTGTGCCACATACGCGTTTATGATGATGATAGTTTTCTGACAGGCCGCACAGATTTCTGTGGTACATACCCGTTTGTTGGGCTAAATGTTGCCTTCATTTTTAGTGGACCAGTGGTGAGCAGTGGGATTTACCCAATGTCTGTGGCACATAGCCGTTTATGATGCCCACAAGCACGTACCCTGTACATAAAAGGCTCGACCAAGAACAGCTTCGCTGTTATATTCCACGGTAATTTCGCTTGCACAGCCCTTCAAGCCAATTCAGGAGCTACAACCCTACTGAAAAAACCTATATGGTTTCATACAGGATCCGTATGGTTTTATACAGGACTTACAGGACTAAATATAGGAATTGTATAGGACCGTATGGGGGTATATAGGATCCAAATGGGACCTAAACAGGACCCATATGGCGGTATATAGGACGCAAGTAGGACCTACAGAGGACCCATATGGCGGTATATAGGACTCAAATAGGACCTCCAGAGGACCCATATGGCGGTTGTAGGATACAGATAGGGCCGGCCAGGACCTATATGGCGGCATATAGGATCAACACAGGAGTTGTTTTCTTTCATCCGCTCTCATTCAAACCTGTCACAATCTCATCCTGATCAATAGTTCGCCTTTTTATCTCTATAAGTGGCAGGACAGCACCTAATTCTCAATGTTATCTTTCAAATTCCCTTTCATCTCACTCTAGCTCTCGAACCAGCTGGCTTTTTTTTTTTATCTTGACAAGTGGCAGTGCAGCACATTATCATCTGCTTTCATCTACACCTCGTACAACATCTTTTTGCACGCGCACCCCTTACAAAAATGCACTTTGCGTGTCAATTGACCCCGAACCGAGGCCTTTTTGACTCAATAGCTGGTCAATTAAACGGCAGCTTCTAATGAGTGCCCTCAATAAACATTGAATTGACATTAGGTTTGAAATATTCAGTTGACTCTCACTCATTTTATTTTTAATTGACATACATTAAGAAAGTTTTAATTGACCCACGGTCACTACACATTTAATTGACCTAGTATTGAGCGCTCTCAATGAGGGATGTTGACACCTACATTAGCTTCTGGGGTAGAATTCACAAAACTTATTGTGTGTGTGCGTGCGTGCGTGCGTGTGTGCGCGCGCGCGCGTGTGTGTGTGTGTGTGTGTGTGTGTGTGTGTGTGTGTGTGTGTGCGCGTCATATGGCCAGCACCACTATTGGCTGCAGTTTTCTCTTACGCATATTTTTCCATTTTTTTATAAGACACGTTCGTTAATAAGGGTCCTGAATTAGGCATAAACCAAACTTGAGGATACAGTTACAGCACTAAGTGGAGCAGCATTGCATTACATAAAACTGCATGCAAGCATATGCTTTCAGGCACTGACTGTGCGGCGCACGTGTTTCTGAACTGTGTAGACGGATCGTGTCGCGGTCAAGTGCGACACGTGCATTTGCTTCAATGATTCGCTAAAATGCTGCCTTCCAAAATTAGCAAAAGTACCCTTGATTCAATGTTTATCGGAATGTGTATTCAATGCTTTGACAGGCAGTGTCTTTATTATTATTATTTTATTACTATTTATTCATGAGAAGTACGATAAAAATGGGGATAAAACACGTCGTGGTAGCCGGCTTACGCGAAAAGAATGCGGATTCGACGAACGCGTCTTTCAACGGTCGTGCATTTTTAAGCTGCTCTCCCGACCGTGGGGGGAAAAGGCGCGCCCTATTGTTCCGAAACTCGCCTGTCTGGTAAGTCGCGGGCGGTAGTCTTTGCACGTGGCGAGACCATGAGGGGGGAAGAGAAGAATTCTGAGAACGCATGTCGCAAACTTTCGCTGCACAGGTGCAAGGAGGCCCGTCTACTGTTGCGATCAAGAAAATAACGCGAGAAAAGATCAATTTGTATTTTATAGGGTGCTAATATTTCGCCATGAAAACTTGATAGTTCACAAATAAGCTTCGCAGAATTTATTGGCAGTTACACCAGTGTAAATTTCTGACGGTCACTTTAGTTCTTGTTGTGTATCCCTCCGCGCCGCACTTCCTTCTTCAGAATTGCTCACCAGCGTCACGAGTGCGGACGTGTTCGTAACTTGCGATCTCTCTTGCTCTGATTTCGTGGACATCGAGTACCGCGATGTGCACAGGCTATCAGCGAGAGAGTGAAGAACATACTTCACTCATGTGCTGCAATTGTGGCCGTACATGGAAGTTTGTTTCGGCGGAACGGTTGTTCACCAGACCTAGCATCGCAACTTTCCTGCGGAAAAATGGACACCACAGCCTACATGCAAGACTCCATCGCAGCTTCCCTTCTGCAAAGCTGCCGAGACAGATACCGTCACCATGATGTGCCATCAACATTTTCTGTATTTGCTGGATATCCAAATCACGCGCCTCTGTTGATTATCTTTGAAGGTAAGTTTATCATTTTCACTGCGTTCGTACGTACTACTCGAAAGTCATGAAAACTGAAAAAAAGTATTGTGCGTTGGATGTTGTATCAGTATGAAACTACGTAACTATTGTGGTTTACATCAATAAACCGTCCTCTTCTAACCCTATGACACGCTATGTACACAATAGTGTACACCACCTGTTTTTGCTAACTGTGTCAACTAGGGCTAAGAAGGAGTATTTCATGCAAGTGAGTATTTCATGCTTCATTAATTTCGCTTAATGTAATGACATTCATTTTTACCATACATGTGGACTTATGAGTGCTTAAAATTCCTTCACATTCCTGCTCATTATTCCACAGATGCCTTCAACAAGTATGTGGCCGAGAAGCCCAACGAAGTGCCGGGAGCTGAACGTTTGAAAAAGATGAACCGTTTTATTGCGGAAATGCTTAAAGATTTAAATAAATAATCAGTTACCAAATATTCTTGCCTGATCGTTTTCTTTAAGTATATATGTAAGTGCAACAGTGAATTCTTACATTCTTATAATTAGACTGCTGCGAGATATCATTACAGCTTGAATTGCTGTATATATTTGCTTTTATTATACGCTTCATAAACTGGCATGTCCTTATCAATGTGTTCCTTTGCTGCACGTCATTTGTGACCCAAATCGCTGATTCGGCCCATATTACCCATATCACCTGTAACACCCATATAATCCACCTACCTGTATCACCTATACTACCTGTATCACCTATACGACCTATATCACCTATACGACCTATATCACCTATACAACCTATATCACCTATAAACCTGTATGCCCTATACGACCTGTATCCAATAACATCATATGTATGGGTCCTGTATATATAGGAATTTTCAGTAGGGAAGTATGTCACGGGAAATTTGCGCGTGGCACGCGTCTTGTGAGGTACATCACAAAGAATGGCTCTAAGGGCCTAGGGTCAACGTTCTGGAGAGACCTCGCGCACGCGGTCCTCTCCATCTTAATTTGCGTCGGCAGAGCCCGAGAAAGAAAGGAAGGCGCCTCAAAGACAGCGTTTTATTAAGGTGCAAATAAGCGGTTCCTTGCGACACACTGGTGTTATCCAACACGCAGTCACTTTTTAAGGCATTCTGCCGCTAAAGTAGCCAATGCGAAAGTTCATAGAGCCATGTCTGCAAGCTCCTTCAAGGATGTCAAGCCAGATTAGCCAAGCTGAAAAAGTTATCGAGTCGGGAGATACAACAACGTACGCTATGCTAGGTTAAAATTGGTGTGCAATAGCGTGTAACAAGTCTTGGCGCCCTTTGCAAGACTCGAAGGGGCAACGCCTGCAAGTCGCCTGCCTCTGTACACAGACTCCGTACAAAGTTTCTCGTTCTTCGGTTGGTACACGCTTAATCTACAGTGTAATAGTCCACGGTATAATCAGTTTACACAGCCCTTGAAGCGAACTGAGAAGCGACGAGTACGTCACGTGACATTTGCGCGTGGGACGCGTCTCGTGCGGCGCATCACAAACCATTGCTCTAAGGGCCCAGGGTCAACGTTCTGCAGAGAGCTCGCGTGCGCTGTCCTGTCCATCTTAATTTGCGTCGGCAGAGCCTGAGAAAGAAAGGAAGGCGGCTCAAGTACAGCGCTTTATTAAAGTGCGAATGAGCGCTTCCTTTCGTCAGTGATCGTGTGATACGGGTACCCTTTGAACACACCAGTGTTCCTTGCAACCGAATAATTTGCGTGTGTACTTAGTTATATTTCGGGCTTAACGATGTCGCCAACCAAGGTCCACGCTTTGAGCGCGCTTTATCGCTTGTACGAAACTTTCCTTCGATATCCTTGTTTCATCTTTGCGTTAGATACTGCACGGAAACTAACTACAGATCTGTTTGCTGATACGCTCGTTACACGTTAGTAAACTGCCGACTCGTTTCTTGAGATTCGCGTTTAAGCAGAAGCTCTCTCACTTCAACCCGAAGCTTGTTATATCAGAGTACGCTTGCAATACCACATTTCATTTCATAAAGATCATTCACGTGAGTTTCAGAGCGCGAATGATCATCTCGTCGAAGTAAATAGGACCGGTTTGCGATAGAGTGCTGCGTGAATACGTTTATATACCGAACGTAATTGAATCCCTTCATGGTATACAGCATTCATAATGCATGAGTAGCGCAAATTGAAGGGCTCAAATGAACGTGGCAAGTAGCGAGGGATGGTGCAATATTAAGAGAGGTCATCCTACTTGGAAGCGATCAAATACGTGCACACAGTGCGTAGACGTCACGGCAATGTTTGAAGAAGTGAGACGAAATAAGAGTAACACAGTGAAGTGTGTTATCGCAATAGTAGCACTAGCAATGTACCTTAAAGTGTACTTTGTTTTGCAAAGACCTTCCGCTAATGAGTGCTGCCACAACAAAAACAAAAAAGAAAGAAAGAAAGAAACGCAAAAGGCGATAGAGAGGTACATTTTGGAAGCAAGAATAGCCGCCATGCAGGTGCTTGCCAAGGCACACAATTCGGTAACAGGTGTTGCACAAAAAATACAGCATTTTCAATATAACGCAGCCTTACGCGCGCGAAGTGTCACCTTGCATCGCTTCTTTCACGAATTCTTATATGCACTAATATTTGGCACATACTTTGGTTATCTGCTTGTGTTTTTGTTCTAAAGTAACATCAAAGCACTTTGCTGTCCTAACAACTAGTAATACGTGTCTTATAGAGAGAAAAGAAGAGAGGCAGCCCTTCTAGAAAAGAATGAAGCGTTGTGAAGCGGCAAACAACGAAGTTTTGCCGTTGTCTGAAGGGGCGTCACGTCGCTTCTTAATTAGGCGTCGAACAACGTGGCGAGCGACGTGATAAAAAGCCGTATCGTTACCCCCGTTGCGCGCAATAATTCTTTTAGGCTCCGCCAAGGCACGGATTCGTTTCAGTAAGCCACACGGTAAGAGCCAGGTAATGAGAACGCTGTCTGGTAATCGCTTTTCTTTCGAGAACAGCGATGGGAAGCGGTGAAAAATTGGCTAACGTCGGTCGCCTTTGTACGGTCTACAGCGCCCTCCACGAAAGCGTGGTGACAGTATAATCCTTTCATATAGGATTTTATTAGAGGTTCATGCAAGCTTTTTTACGTACTGTTAAATGACAAACACGCTAAACACACTATCCTTACAACATGCAACAAGTAAATCATCTGTATCTGCGAAGAATCTTTATCTCAGAAATATGATTAAATATTCAATGGCCAAAATTATTCACAGAAAAATAATGATTCCGAGGCTTCTATGCAGTCATCGCTGACTCAAAGCATTAAGCAGGCACGCAGGGCACATGTATATATATTCTCTTTATTTCTAACACAAGACCTCGCTCACTAAGATTCCTGAAACCCGATTGGATCTTGAGGTCATGCTTTCAAATAGGTCCTTACTAGAGAGTGAAAATATTTCACGTCTTTCATGCGGAGCTTGAATTCCTATTGAAGAAGACTCATGCAATGTTTTTACCATATATGTACCTACATGATCACTAAAAAAAAGCGCAGCAGTGTTCCTTGAAAGTACAGTCGCAGCAAATACAAAACTCGTACGAAGTAATGTGCACTCGTTAACATAAATTGCACGTATGTTTTGCTGAAAACTAAAACGCATGCGCTTACCAGGTAGCATGCATTAGGAAGACATGGAAGCTCTTAGATTCTGTCGTCTATCTGACATTGAAGACCTTGTGGTTCCGAAAGCAGAATAGAAGGAGTGCCCCGTGCATCAGTAAAAAATGGAGAGGTGTAAATGCTGGAACTAAGTTCCTCCTATACATCCTTTTCCTGAAAATAAACATGTCTCTCAAGCTTACGGGGGACAGGAACCCACGTTAGTGAATAAAGTTAACATGAAGTTTTCAAGCGACAGCAGCTCAGTCGCTATTGTTAATGTGGAATTCTTGTTTCTGGCCCGTTATTTACGGATGCTCCTGGGTTGTACACCTCGTTTGCATGCTAAATTGAAGGTAATAGTGAAAGCAGTTAGTTGTGGGAGAAAAACAAAGAAAGGGAGTGAAGGGGTGAAAGGAAAGCAAGGAAGGTGAGCCCGTTGTGACTTTCTGCACATGGCTCACATTTTTAGGGAAAAAAAAGATTGGTTTCATTTTCATGCGCACAAACGCTGCAGATGTCGGTACGTTGGGCAATTTTCCTCAGAGGATAAGTGATAAAAACACGTTTTATGCACTCCCCTGACAGTAGAAAGATGTCTGCTGAAACAATTCTTGCATGTCGTCAGCAGAAGGCATCGCAGCTGAAGGCGGCGAAGGCACTGCTGAGATATTTAAGAGAGACGAACTTCGACAAACGGCTGTGACAAAAATGTCGCGTACCAGGCAAGAATGACGAACTGTGACTGAGTCTGTGTGTGCTGTGTCATGTGCTATTTTTCTCTCTCTCTCTTTCCTCTCCATCTTTAAATCTCCCCCACCCTGTTCCCATGTGTAGGGTAGCAAACCGGTTTTCCAAAAAAGTTTAACCTCCCTGCCTTTCCTTCTCTACTATTTCTTCTCTTCTCTCTTATCCACTCCTGTTTCCTGAAAGAACAGGTCATATGCCTTCGAGTAGTGCTTAATCATGCGTTTTAGATGTGTCAGTCTGAGATTTTCAAGCTTCTCACGTGAATCGCTTTCCATAAATGTTCAACTAATTCTAGTAAATGTAAGGTAATTAATTGCAGGTGGAGCTGCAGGGAGCACATTCTGTAGCGGTCCTGACGCCGATGTAGCGGCCTTAGGACCGCTACAATGGCGCATGAAGCACCACGATAAAATTTTATTCGCGGCACAGTATTCTGTCTATCAAGTCATGATTTACGTTTCAAGAAACCTTGACTGCACGAGTTAGCAATCTGCATACATTGTGTTGCCTGTATATCACTCACGGTACGCCCTGTAACACCGCGCTGCTATCCGAATGACGTTCACTGTGTTTCCTATATGCTTTGATTAGTGCCGACTTAGCAGGCACAACGATTCTGAACGATGAGACGAACAGCAACCAGTGCGATAGGCTTATCCAGAATGTGCTCCTTCGACCTCTACCTGTAATTAATTACTTCATAATTTCCTAGAATTAGTCATAGGTTGAGTACTAAAACTGGCTGCATGTAGTTCTAGCGCAGCAGCGGCTGCATCGACTCCCCTGCGCTCCTATCTGGCATTAATTGGGCCGATTCATTATTTAAGAGCACTGATGCGAAAGCACGTAGCCCGCTTTGCTTAACGAAACTTTACCGGCGGGGCAGCCAGACTAGGGAAGGAGGTTTTATGGAACGATGGACGCATACGCAAAAGACCAGAGTAGGAACTGCGATTACCAAATAGTGTATTGTAGGCACGTGGTAACGTCGACAGAAATTTAACCAGGTATGTAAAAGGCAGCAGAATTAGGTGAGCTTCTGCTGCCTTGACGTCACAGAAAACGTGTGTTCAAAAGAAATATATTCTCTGTATCGCCAATACGCCATAAAAGTGGCTGATGTACAGTAATCTACGCTGTTTTTCTGTCACGAACATAAGCCGGCTCAGCCAAATTACAATTCTCATTTGATTCTGTTCAGCTAGTGTGTGTGTGTGGGGGGGGGGGGGGGTGCGCGCTAGGCGCATAGACTTTTATTTTTGTAGAGGCTACCCTTTTCTCTTCATTTTTCGATAGTGTGGAGAGCTAGATCTGTCGCCTTGCGCGCTCGCTCCCGGTCATTTGTCCCACAGCGAACTGCTGCATCACAAAAGGGGCGGCGACATAGGTGTTAGCACGCTATTGTCACGTGTTGTCACAGTAAATGCCGGGATTAGCATTCTTCTCAGCTTCATTCATACAATTGTGTGGTTTGTACTAGAAGAATGCCGGCACTGGTTCTCGTTCTCTCCTGTACTTTCTTTAAGCTTTTGGTTTTTCTGATGTTACCGACTCACTAAATAAGTTCACCCCAGAAATGCGGAAAAACAAAGCAGTTCTTGGTCTAACGTGGCGCGTTATAGGAACCGAGAAACGCCATGCCTCCAGGAGTCCTTGGCGCACACGATTGGTTCTGCATGCCCTTCGTACATGAGAACCACAGTTCTCACTGCGCTCCTCAGAGTTTAATATTGATCGAATCATGCCACTGTGAGAGTGACTGACATCTCTCACTGCGCTCATCAGAGTTTAATATTGATCGAATCATGCCACTGTGAGAGTGACTGACCTCTAGGGTAAATTAGGTTCGTTACTGGCCATTAGGTCAGTAACTGAAGTAATGGCTTTCTGCAATTTACTGTTTTCCATTCATTAGCAAGCAATTTCTGCTTAGTGCAAAACAGCTTGCGATGCGACCTCTCAACAGGGAAATGAAAGGGTGTGAGACCTAAAGAAGTTTGCTCTTGTGTGAAAGACAGATACAATAGTTACAAACACAAGCTTTTTTCCATAAGTATCAACCAGTAAATTGACTAATGCTCTTATCCATTTGGCCAACAGTAAAAAAAAAAAAAAGGAGATCAGAAAAGACAACTAATACTTGTCCTACTTTCCTCCGTGTTCTTGTTCTCAAATGTTGGGGCTTTTTTTGCGTACACTATGCTTAAGATATTGTCACGAGTTATAAAACACAGGGGCTTTATTCAGAAAGGCGTACGGCGTGTCGTACTCCAAGATAGCGCTGAAGGCGTGCAGCCGCCAAGAACGTCTTCTTTTTCAGTCCTTTCCGCTGCGCCTCTCGAGCGCACCGGTTGTCTTCCTTGTCGTCGCCAGCGTATAGTCAGACACAAATATGGACGCGGCATTACCCTCCCTCCAGAGCGAGCATCGTCTCGATGCTCACGAAGTAGCAGTCGATGCGCAGTTAGCGAGTGGGCGGTCACATCACTCAGAAAAGTACGGCTTCATGCGTACCACGTGCACTGTCCCAGGCAGATGCTGGCGGCGCTTTGAACAAGAAGAGCCGTCAGCGACGACTTCGTACGTGACGTCGCTAAGGCGGCGCAGAACCTTGTAGGGTCCGAAGTAACGGCGCAGAAGTTTCTCCGAGAGGCCTCGCCGTCGTACAGGGAACCAAACCCAGACTCTTTCCCCGGGCTTAAAGGTGACGAATCGATGGCGGAGATTGTACCGTTGAGCGTCAAGTGCTTGCTGGCTAGTTATTCTGACGCGGGCAAGCTGTCTTGTTTCCTCGGCGCGCTCAGTGAAATCTGCGGCGTCCGTCTCTGAATCACAGTCATGAGGCAGCATAGCATCAAGCATCGTAGTTACGTCTCTGCCGTGAATTAGTGCAAACGGTGTCATTTTCGTTGTTTCCTGGCGAGCCGTATTATACGCGAATGTGACGTACGGCAAAATCCTGTCCCAATTCTTGTGTTCCACGTCGACGTACATGCAAAGCATGTCGGCGATAGTCTTGTTCAATCGTTCCGTAAGTCCATTTGTTTGGGGGTGATAAGCTGTCGTCTTCCTATGCGCTGTACCACTGAGCGTAAGCACAGTGCGCAACAGCTCGGCTGTAATCGCGGTACCTTTGTCTGTTATCACGACCGCGGGAGCACCATGTCTCAGCACGATGTTCTCAATGAAGAACCGGGCCGCTTCAGCTGCAGTGCCGCTCGGAATCGCCTTGGTCTCGGCGTATCGGGTGAGGTAGTCCGTCGCCACTATAGTCCATTTGTTGCCGCTGTCCGATGTTGGAAATGGGCCCAAAAGGTCCATGCCAATTTGAGCGAACGGAGTTTCCGGTACTGGAACGGGATGTAATAGCCCAGCGGGTTTGACCGGTGGTACCTTGCGCCGCTGACAGTCAATGCATGTTCGAACGTAATGTTTCACCTCCACGGCTATTCTTGGCCAGTAGTATTTTTCTTTGATACGTGTCAATGTTCTTGTGAAACCGAGGTGGCCCGACGTGGCTTCGTCATGACAGGCTTGCAAAATTTCTTTGCGGAGGATTTCCGGAACTACCAGCAGATAGCTTTTGCCTGTTGATGAGAAATTCTTCTTATAGAGAATTCCGTTACGCAAGCAGAATGCTGATAAATTTCTCGAAAACACTCTCGGCGCATTCGTGGCTCGTCCATTCAAAAAGTCGATTAGTGAGCTGAGCTCCTGATCGTCTTGCTGTTGCCGGGAGACGACAGCCGCATCGACGACTCCTAAAAAGCCTGCGCATTCATCATCCTCTGGGCTCGGTGGTTTAATCGGTGATCTTGACAGGCAATCGGCATCTAAGTGCTGTATTCCCGACTTGTAGACTACGGTCATGTCGTACTCTTGAAGCCGTAAGCTCCAGCGTGCCAAACGTCCAGATGGGTCTTTCATGTTGGTCAACCAAC
Source organism: Rhipicephalus sanguineus (assembly GCF_013339695.2). Classification (NCBI taxonomy): domain Eukaryota; kingdom Metazoa; phylum Arthropoda; class Arachnida; order Ixodida; family Ixodidae; genus Rhipicephalus; species Rhipicephalus sanguineus. The sequence continues at coordinate 29,846,734 of NC_051180.1, forward strand.
ACAGGGAGTGGTGGTTGCTTACCACTTGGAAAGCGCGGCCATATAAATACGGGCGAAACTTTGCAACTGCCCAAACGACAGCCAGACACTCCTTCTCAGTTGTTGAGTAGTTGGACTCAGCACGGGACAAGGTTCTGCTAGCGTAGGCAACTACTCTCTCCGCACCATCTTGGCACTGAACAAGAACAGCGCCGAGGCCCACATTGCTGGCGTCTGTATGGATGGCTGCTGGTGCATCCTCATCGAAGTGAGCGAGTACGGGCGGAGTTTGTAGACGATGCCGCAACTCGTTGAACGACGCTTCTTGCTCTTCGCCCCATACAAACGCAACATCTTCCCTTGTGAGGCGGGTGAGTGGAGAGGCGATGTGCGCAAAGCCCGCAAGTCGGCACAAAGACCCGGGAAACGTCGGACCGCCTTCTTATCTACAGGCCTTGCGAACTTTGCGACGGCTGCAGTTTTATCTGGGTCAGGCTTAACACCTTCCTGACTGACCACATGCCCCAGGAACTGAAGTTCTTCGAAGCCGAAGTGGCATTTTTCTGGTTTCAATGTGAGTCCTGCGGACCGTATGGCTTGAAGGACAGACAGCAGCCGTTTTAGGTGTTCTTCAAACGTGGCCGAAAAAACAATCACGTCGTCAAGGTACAGAAGACACGTTTTCCATTTCAGACCGGATAGAACGGTATCCATGAGCCTTTGAAATGTGGCTGGGGCCGAGCATAAACCGAAAGGGAGGACTTTGAATTCATAAAGCCCGTCAGGCGTCACGAATGCGGTCTTTTCTCGGTCACGCTCATCTACTTCTATTCGCCAGCATCCAATTTTAAGGTCCATTAACGAGAAGTAGCGCGCATGCCGTAGCTTGTCCAAAGAGTCGTCGATCCGTGGCAGCGGATAAACATCTTTCTTCGTAACGTTGTTGAGCTTACGATAATCAATGCAGAAACGCAAGCTGCCATCTTTCTTTTTCACGAGTACCACCAGTGATGCCCAGGGGCTTTTTGATGGTTGGATCACATCATCCTCTAGCATCTTCTTGACCTGCTGCTGTATGACCTCACGTTCTTTCTGAGCGACGCGATATGGGTTCTGTCGGATGAGTCTTGCTGTCTCTTCTGTGATTATACGGTGTTTAGTCAGCGGCGTATGACCCACTCGTGACGTCGAGGAATCGCAGTCCTTGAACCGGCCAAGAAGTTCCATAAGACGACATCTTTCAGTGGGCGTTAACCTTGGGCTGATGTCGACATCTGGTGCCTGCGGTGCTGTACGAGCCGTTGCTTCCCCTTGCATAGCAAGGCAGTCGTAAGAGTAGTCGAGTTCCTCGAGGTATGCCACAGCAGTGCCTTTACCAATGTGCCGGCGCTCGTTCGTAAAATTGGCAAGTAGCACCTCCGTACGGCCATCAACTAAGCTGACGATGCCGCGAGCGATGGCAACGCCTTGACGGAAGAGAAGGGCAGTTACACGTTCGGCTATGGCGTCTTCATTACACTGCACGCTGCAACTGACGGAAACAAGACTACATGACAGCGGCGGCACGCAGACGTCTTCGTCTACCACACGTAACGCCCTGGGATCTTGGTCTGCGTCCGAGGTCACGGGATTGTCAGAGGCAAATGTTATCACGCCTTCACGTATGTTGACAACGGCGCCGTACTCTCTTAAGGAGTCCATTCCTAGTATCAGAGGCTTGCAGTACTCCGGTAGGATCACGAATGAGGCTACAAAAGCTCTATTCCCGATCGTGAGTCTTGCTGTACATTTGCCTGAAGGCGTCATTACCTGGCCTCCAGCATTTCGAATATAAGGGCCCGTCCATTCCGTTCTGACTTTCTTGAGTTCGCCTGCCAGTCGCTCACTTATAATAGAAAAGTCTGCGCCAGTATCGACTAAGGCCGTCACTTCAAGCCCATCAATTGTCACGGTGAGGTCGGCAGTCACAGTTTTCTCGGCGTAATTTTCTTGTTCGTCGTTCTCATGTTTCGGCAACAATAGGGGATTTTCGGCAATTCGAGGACCTGCAACCTTCCCCGCAGAGGTCGCTGCTTTCAGTTTCCCCGCCGTGGGCTGGGAGACCGACATCTAACGGCGTCAGCAAAACTACGGCGGCTCGGTGAAGTAAAACGAGCCGGGGATGGTGAGCGCGTCCGGAAGGTAGCGGAGCTCTCCTGCCGGCCAGCCAGGTCGTCGTCGATGGGGGCGCGGCTTTCACAAAACTGTCGGCGCGTAGCGGCAAGTGCACTTCCGCGGTACGCAGCTGGACGATGGGGGCAAAAACGGTAAATGTGCCCTGGCTCTCCACAATTGTAGCACAGTGGCCGACGATCCGCAGTGCGCCATATATCCGTCTTACGCAGTTGAGGTCGCCTTATGGGATCCTGCTGGGCCCAGGCTGCAACAAGTGGCGGTTGGCAGTACTGCGGCGCGGGCATGGGCAACGATCGACGAACACCGTCTGCATAGCTGTATGCGTCCGGCTGGTACGATAGTTCTGGAGCCAATGGACGACGTACAGCGTCACCGTAGGTATATGCGTTGGGCTGGTACGACGCATCACGGTATTGCTCGGGAGAGGCAAACGCTTGCCGAAGTTCCTGGCGGACGACTTCAGCGACGGAGGCAACCGTGAACTCCTGCTGCTGCGGCGCTTGCGACGGCGATGTGCACCTTGCGTTCTCCTTTGCAATCTCCTCGCGCACTATCAGCCGAATGAGTAAGCGTAGAGAACCCTCATCGGTCGCAGTGAGTGCTGCGGCACCTGCAGGTGCACCGGTGGCTCGGCGATCGCATTGATGGTACCGTTGCTGCAGCGCCCGCTCTATTGCGGTGGCTTCCCCGATAAACTCGTCGACTGTTGTCGGCGGATTGCACACGAGACCAACAAACAGCTGTTCTCTGACGCCCCTCATGAGATGGCTTAGCTTCTTAGCCTCGGACATGTTGGGGTCAGCGCGGTGGAACAAACGCACCATATCCTCGGCAAACATGGCAACATGGCGAGCTGTTGGATGCGTGACTCAAGAAGGCGTTGTGCGTTTTCACGTCGGTCTGTGTTGCCGAAGGTATCACGTAACCGACGGCAAAACTCGTCCCATGTTGTCAGAGTTGCCTCGCGGTTTATGAACCACGTCTTCGCACTATCCTCAAGGGCAAGGTATACGTGAAAGAGCTTCTCGTCGGGGCTCCAGTGGTTCGACTTCGCTACCCGTTCAAACTCCTCAAGCCAGTCTTCCGCATCTTCGTTCGGGCGGCCGTGAAATGGTTCGGGAATCCGAAGATTCTGGACCGTTACCTGCGTAGGGCTCCTTGAAAACGCCATTTCTTGAGCAGGGGTGGCTGTCGGCAGCGGGGGTCCTTGTAAAAGGCGAAATTCTGGTCTCAGACCTTGCAGGCGACGGCTTGAGCGGTGTACAGGCGTCTCCACGTGTGGCGGTCTCGTGGGGCTGGATGCAGGGCTGCTCACAGGAGTACCGATCATGAGGCGATAGTACCCAGCACCTCCACCAGTGTCGCGGGTTATAAAACACAGGGGCTTTATTCAGAAAGGCGTACGGCGTGTCGTACTCCAAGATAGCGCTGAAGGCGTGCAGCCGCCAAGAACGTCTTCTTTTTCAGTCCTTTCCGCTGCGCCTCTCGAGCGCATCGGTTGTCTTCCTTGTCGTCGCCAGCGTATAGTCAGACACAAATATGGACGCGGCAATATTCAGCTTTTGTTTCCATTCGTTCTTCGCGTACTGACTAAAGCACTGATCGGGGAAATGCCATTCATAGCGGAGCAGCAAGCACTCAGGACAGTGACTTATAGCACAGACTATAGAACTAATAACGGCATTCCTGAACATCGTCCTCGCAGCATTTCACGCCCTCGAACAACCATCGTCGCCAAAATTGCTAAAGCTATATATAATAAACCTGTAAACTCATCGGAGGCACTGTGTTCTCACTATTAACGCTGAGTGGTTTCACTTTAAATTATTTGCGTCATTAAACTAAATTTGGTGACGGGATGCTCCGCCATTGAACGTGACAATTCTGTCTACTCGGCCGCAAAGCTTGTCGCCTCTAAGGCTGGTTTTCATCTCTACTTAGTGGGATTAACGGCTTTCGCAGAAAGCATTCTCGTGTAGCGTTTATGCGTGGAGTGGTTTTGGAGTTGCAGTATACCGGCTAAGTCGTGCAGCCCCTCTTACAAGATTAGTTGCCCGAAGCGCCCACGTATTTTCTTTTCTTATCAAGCTGCGTGGTTGAGACATTCAATCTTGGAGGTATAAGATGGTATGCCACGTATCGTCGCTCTCCAACAACATCTACCTACGGGATAAATCTTTATTTTATTATGTCGTTGGCTTTCTTAATTCAAGGACATCGTATATCTTCTGCCCTTCCACGCCTAGGCGCTGAGAGAAAACAAAGTTTTTCTTATTTTTGTGTGGTTCGCCCGCTACGCGCTAAGCGCGTCCTGCAGGACATAAAGATTTCTTAGTCCAGTCCTCAATACCACGATCATGTTCATAGCCGGCTCTAACGTAGCCTACCTTCCCAGGTTTTTTTTATATATAACTTTTTTAAAGAATTAAAAAGAACACGTGGCCTGAAATGCGATTCTCACGGAATGATATCGATTTTATAAATATTTCTCTACTGCATATTATTCGTCCAAACTATGGAAAGATGACGTCGACATTCTCGGCTGCAAAACTGTGGAGTGGTTTATACAGAACCATTATCTCTTCGCCATCCTTCTTTCACGCAATTACGCATGCTCTTAACCTTTTTTTTTTTTTACACATATAACTAAGCTTACTTCGTTCACCATACCACCTTGGCTATTTATAAGTTTTAGATGTTTGTATCCTGACAAATGCATTTCAGCTATTTAATATGCTCTCGCTGTATTTACAGTTCTGCCATATGTATATGCTGACTGTACTCTCAACGCGCTCTTAGATAAGAGCGTTGACTGCTCTAATGTATCACACTGTTGTTTCCATATATCTCCGCTTCACGTAATTAATTTTTCATTTGTGGTATATTACGCGGTTGTGTTTAATTGTCTAACCCAGATCGCTGCTTTCTTTTTTACGCCTCAGGTATGAACATTTAATCTAAGGTCCCACTGTGGCGTCTGACTTTGGGATCCTCAAGTGTATATTACTTCGATCCCACTTATTGTACGTAAAGAATAATTAGCTGAGTAAATAATGAAAAAGAATAAAACATCGAAGCTATTTTGTCAAGAAAACTCGAACAAACGTGAGTCGTGGCATAATTGAGCACACTGGCAACCAATAATATTCACGAAAACATAGTATTCACAAAAAATTCGGCAGATCCCACGCGTTCTGGAAATCGGTTTCATGCGAAGCAGCTAGCGAGCACATCTATGCGGTATTTTACGGCTTTGAGCCAAGCGTTACGAGGTGGATCGACGTGTTTTTGTAAGTGTAGTAGCTGTGTGCACATCGTGGGCTTACCAGGCACGTCGAAAACACTGGCGTTTAAAGTTTAACTTATGGTGCGACGTAACGTCAGACCTCACGTTAGAGTACATACGTCAGTATTATCGAAACTAAGTGCACTTTATGGTGCTGTCATGTGAATATCATACGTAGGAAGGAAGGAAACAGAAAAAGGAGAAGGCAGGGAGGTTAACCAGAAACACTTCCGGTTGGCTACCCTACACTGGGGGGTCGGGGAAGGGGAATAGAAAGACGAGAAATAGAAGGGAGGAAAGAGAAAAAAAATAAGAGAGAGAGAGAGAGAGAGAGAGAGAGAGAGGAGATGCGGTGCATTCACTACAGCGTGCGGGATTGCACCACAAGTCAGAGGCGTTCGCATAAGCCCGTCGTTCTCAAAAAACACAAGAGTGCTTTCACTGCCTTGTGGGCCGCCGAGAGATGTGGACGGTGCTGTAGTAGCACCTGCACGGAAATTGGCCTATCATCCAGTAATCTTTCGTTAATGTATTCCTCCTGGGTCGAGCAATGCTTCAATATAGCTTGCTTAATCATAGGAATAAAAACCTAATGTTTATTAGAGTGCTATAAAAGCGGAGCCAACACTGTAACCAGAGACGTTAATCTGATGTGACGCCTGTATCGTAGGAGCACATATGTAGTGTTTATTGCTTTCTTGTAAAATTAGATATCCAGCACCACAACCACAATTGACGTTGCACCGGCATTACGCCTGCGTAGGCTGTTTTTCCAAAGCGGTTTATGGACCTGGCGTGGCAATGTGGTAGAATACGTGATTGTCACGCAGAATGCTTGGGTTCGATTCCTGCTGGGACCACTAGATATGAACTGTCAATTGCCTGTGGCGCATACCTGTACACCGCGGCCCGTGGCAAACGGGTATGTGCCACACGTGTCTGTAGAAAAGGTTTGACGACTTACGCGACAAGACTTTTCACTTTTTTCACCGTAAATGTGTTGTTTTTGGTGAAAATAAAGCTCTTTGATTGATTGATTGATTGATTGATTGATTGATTGATTTTTCACGTTATTCATATCAAGACCCGACAGTCATATTCGTCAAATCCTCTTACCCTTCCACGCCAACATTGGTTTACACCAAGTTAAGGAGGTGATCGTGAGAGCACCCAGACGTAAGCGGATAGATAGATAGATAGATAGATAGATAGATAGATAGATAGATAGATAGATAGATAGATAGATAGATAGATAGATAGATAGATAGATAGATAGATAGATAGATAGATAGATAGATAGATAGATAGATAGATAGATAGATAGATAGATAGCCTGCTCAAAGTGCCAAAGGTTCTCTAAGAAATGGTCCGCATTTAAAACGTCTTGCGTTGAAATTGTTCGTAAGAGAAAAGCTCAGCCAATGACGATGCTCGACATATCCTTAGCGTAGGCCGCTGGCCATTCACAAATAGCAATTACACAAGAATATCTTTGTTTATTCGGTCTCTTGTTTCTGTTTTGTATTTCTTTCGTCAGTGCCTGAAAACATTTCGTGCAGCATTGGTGTTATGAAAGCCAGCGGAATAGCGTAAAACAGAAAGTTCCCTGTGCGTGATGGACACTTAGTCCAATTTCGTCACTGATGGCTGGACGCAGTTAGCGACAGATGACGTCTTTGTTCATAAACAAACCCGCCCTCATTTCGACCTCCTTATCACGAATATAGAAAAAAACATTAGCTTCAGAGAACCGCCAGCTCTTAGCTAATTATCTTGTGACTGATCAATAAACACCGCCTGTCGTAATTATGCGGCGCTCACGTCCATCCTTGGCCAAAAAGCGATCATTAAGGACTGTGGCGATTCCGCCGAACTAAGAAGGGCGTATTAAAGCATATGCTTTTGTAATGGTATATGTCCCGCTTGAAAGAAGTTCAAAGTCCGGATTTTTTTTTTCAGACAACGAATGCTTGAACTATCAAAGCTTAAGCGTTCTCGAAACACTGATAGAAAATGTCAAAACAGAACGTAAACTTTCTTCCGAGACAGCGTATTAAATTCCGAATAATACGGCTCAATAAACACTTCGCGACTACCTCCGAAGAAATATGGGAGGGTGACAAGCTACAAAAATGAAAACACGACGCGGTCCCGGGTTCCTTCTCTTTTTCGAGCTGTTAGCGGGTGTTAGCTTTATTCGTGCGGCGTTTGAGCACTTATTGATATATCGATTTCGCCTCACTTTTCGATGAACAACAAGAGCACGGGACAGGCGTTATTCTTCTGCCGATCGAACGCGCGCGTCTCTTACTTATCGCGCTTCCTTCTTCTTCTTCACCAACAAATTAATCTGTGCCTGCGATCACATTTCTTCCATAATAACAGAGTTTATATAGCTAAGGGCGGGACACGCACTGGTAACGTCCGCAAAGCGTACAGTAAGATACTTAAGCAAGTGCGTGAAGCCCTGCGTGTAACTTGTATCAGAAGGGTACGCAGAACTTCGAGTGGCGGTGTGTATAGGGTGGGCAGTTTCTGAGAAATGCGTTCGCGTGGAAGTTGGGTTCTTCTAGTTCGGCTGAATCGATAGTGACAACAATTATCGGTTTTCTTCGTTATAGCTCCTGATTTTCATTTTTACTGAGCACTCAACGCAAGCCTAATGCGACGCATCTTTTAATAAGTTAGCCAGCGACTAAACTGAAGGTTCTCAGCTTTGTCTTCTCGTAATATCACTTGTGTGGTACGCTCCGCTTCAATTATCAGGTATTTACCCAGCTATAAGTTTTTCTTGGCGAATGCATAACCTTATTCTTGCATCGGAAAAAGCTGGAAAAAAGGCATCAATGTTTCAAGGCACGTAGGTTTGCCTCGGTATGATTACAAGTATTTCGAAAGATTTATAATAAGCCTGCCTAAAACTATCGTGGCAGGTTTGCAGTGCCGTCGCGCATTCAAGCTGACTGGAATCGCGATGCTACCTTCGAAATCAAGTGAGCGGGCTGGTATTTCATCGTCGTAAGTTGTTAATGTAGTAACAATCGCTTCTGATCCGGGTAACTAGCCCTGTATTCTTATTTTACGACTCTGGTTTCCACTGTTACTGTCACGAGATTTCACAACTATCTTCAGGTTTTAATGTTTCTTGCTGATTATTTATACACTGTACAATCGCAACGGAAAATGATTAGCTCAAGCAACCAGTGGCCGGCACCGCAAAATTGCGACACGCGGCGCTGTTGTTCACGAGCCCGCCGCTGGCGAGATTGCCAAGCACATTCCATTTTCCAAAGCAGAGGTGGCCGGCGGACCAGCGGAAAGCAGCCCATCTTGCTGTTGGCTCATCCGAAAGCCCATATCTTAAAGGGCCCCTCACCAGGTTTGACAATTTTGAGCTAACGAGCGCAATGCATACACTGTGCGTTCACGATCACGTCTGCCAAAATTTGCAACGCTGCACGCCGCGGAAATGGGTCACATTTCAAGGAGAACGCTGCTTGCCCTTCCTCTCGCGGGAGCGAGCCCAGAGAATGAGGGGATGACGTACATGAGAAAATGGCCCTACATAGATGGTAGTGTTGTGACGTCGCTCCTCTACGTAGACGACTGTGCTCTGACGTCGCCAACAGTAGCACGTGACACTGCGATAATTATTTGACAGGACATGTGTAGTTTGTGTAATTTGTTGCTTAATAGATTAATAAAACTTGAGAGAAATAATGAGACACACATGTGCGTCTTTTTCATTTTTTTCGTGAATTTCAGCGAGATGCGGGGATAAGGTGCCTCCGTTTCCCACGCGTTCGTGTCCCCGTGGTTAGCGCATCGAGCAGACGCCAGCCCTGGAAACGAAAGTAATGTTCTGGCGCGTTCGAACACTCATTATGCTCATTTATTCCACCGCGTCCAAGTAAACGTTAAAGGGGTCATGAAGCACCCCTTGGGCCTGTTGAAAAAACACATCTTGTGGAAAGCTGACACGGCTGCGAACTGCCCTGCCAAATATACAGTCGTGCGCGCCGCGTAAAGGCCACAAGCGGAGCGCGAAGTTGCCGTTTCCCCAGGCACCCTCTTTTCTAACAGAGGCCGGTGCTCACTCTCGTCGGTGGGCGGGGCGTCTGCACGTTGACGTCGCGGATCTGCCAGTTTACGTCGCAAGAGACATGGCATGCTTAGTGGCCGATAGCCGACGTAAATCGATAGCGGCGTTCCGATCAGATGCGTTTCTTGCCACGGGGTGCCGCCACTTGCCGGCGCCGCACTCCTCAGCACATGGTAGCCGCACTCGCGTACGCGAATCACAGCGGGAGAGCGATCGCGTTTCATGACGCGCGCTGACGTAACTTCTTTCCTCCGTGTCATCCCTCCCTATGTAGCTTCCAGTGCGCTCGTCGGCACGAGGAAGGAGAGAAAGCGCTGAGAGCGTGCGCCAAACCCCCGTAACTCCGCTCCTTCTTGACGGATTCGAAAAATTTTTGCGGCAATCGATTCGGGAGGTAGTAAACTCCGATACTGAGGTCATTAGATCATTACTTGGAAAAGTGGTTCATGACCCCTTTAATGCGGCACTGGCTCATGATACTGCCACTCTCGTGCCCATACAAATGTCGCAACTTTCATTCCCGTCCCGCAGAAACATGCAGTACACCAAAGAGAACGCCGACACAACGCCCACGGCCGCTACATAAAAAAAAAAAAAGGTAGCGGCCGTGCAACGCCGCTCGCGTGGTCGGGCTGGCTCGGGCATGGCATGAAGTGGCATGGCATGAACACGCCATGCATGCGCATGGCGTGTTCATGCGTATGTGTCAAGTGAAGAGGGCAGGGAAGGGATTTGGCTTGCGAAGCCTACACGGGGCGAGTGGCAAGGGTTTGAAACTCGCCTCCTCGCATCATGGGTTCGCGTCGCTAGAAATTACTGTCTTTCTCAGCTCGTAATGAACAGGTTTGAAAAATTCTTGCGGCATACTGCTCTTCATTCGGCACACAACTACTTCCAGCGTCTAACTAAAATTTGTTATGTGGCCTGGTGAGGGGCCCTTTAAAGAAACCTTTGTTCATTGTTCATTGGCAGATGTCTCTATGCACATGATTCTTTTCCTCATTCGCTCTGCGGACTGCTTGTCGGCGTTGCGTATTGCGTAATAGCATAGTCCCTAGGGACTATGGTAATAGTTATAAGTGTTTAAAAAAAAACAAATCTCGCTATTTTTCAGTTCTCTACTAAGACAATGCCTTGTTTTACTGACAAATAAAATTACAAGGAAAGTAGAAACAAGTTTGAGTGACAATTCAGCGACAGATTGCTATTACGATCGGTAAGTGCCGGAACTTTTCGCTTGCCGTTAACTAAAGGGAAGAAAAATCACAGCATATCCACGTGGTGAATGATGATGAGTGGGGCGAAGCGAACTCGCGCTGCAGCACGGCGATTGCACTGGCGCGAGCGTAGTCCTTCTTGATGGAAGATATTGTGACTAGATTGTTTGAGAACCACAATCTGTCGCACACACCACAACTACGGCCGAAACTGTTATCAAGGAAGTCCCGCTGGAAGCGCGCGACGGCACCTTCGGGCAGAGCCCGCCTGATGCGTTTTGCAGCCACTTCACGTGCTCGCACAGCCTCGGGCTCTGCCTGCCGGTATGCGCGCTTTCTCGCCGCTTCACGGTCCTTCACATTTTGAAGATCCGATTCGCGCCGCAGCCGTGCAGCTTCGGCCTCGCGGGCTCGAACGGCGGGGTCTTCGTGCCGCAGCCGTGCAGCTTGTCGAGCAGCTTCGGCCTCGCGGGCTCGAACGGCGGGGTCTTCGCGCCGCAGCCGTGCAGCTTGTCGAGCAGCTTCGGCCTCGCGGGCTCGAACGGCGGGGTCTTCTCGCCGCAGCCGTGCAGCTTGTCGAGCAGCTTCGGCCTCGCGGGCTCGAACGGCGGGGTCTTCTCGCCGCAGCCGTGCAGCTTGTCGAGCAGCTTCGGTTCCCGGGCTCGAACGGCGGAATCTGATTCGCGGCGTCGACGTGCAGCGTCGGCCTCGCGGGCTCTCACCTCAGGATTCTGTCTGCGAGCACGCGCGGCCGCCGCCTTCCGTGCCCTCCGTTCCGCAGCCTTGTCTTTCCGAGCTAAAGAGAAAGCGTACCAAGAGGGAGCCTCATGGCGCGTTACTTCTGAAATGTCGTCTTCGGGTGTTGTTGAAAACACGAGACGTAGTAAAGAAGAAAGAACGCCACACAGGCGAACACGCACGAGAGTGTCACTCGTCAACGTCGTCTTCTTCTTCTACTGCATACCACAACGCGCGCAGTAAAGAAGAAAGAATGCCACACAGGCGAACACGCACGAGAGTCTCACTCGTCAACGTCGTCTTCTTCTACTGCACACCAGAACGCGCGCTTCTCACGAACTAGAGGTTGCTACTACAAACAAACCTACAAACGGAGGATGCCACGGCATAAGGAGCTTCGCCCCTAAAAAATCTTTTCTAGATCAGTCCTCACTCCCCTTAACTTTTCTTACAAGACGTGTTTTCAGAATTTTTCATGCAGATGCTCCTGAACCGATGTTCATTGCAATTGACTACGCAGCAAGGACTTTCAAAGCAAAACTCCAGAGCACGCATTTTGAAGGTACCACTCAAAAGTTATCTAGGGTGTGAAACTTCATAAGAACCAGTCTATAAAAAAAGGATAAAGGCATCCCTTCTGATGCTTAACTGATCGTGCAGTCGAAGAAACCGAGACTCAATTTTCCTTTAAAACAAATATATCACTTTGTCTACTCGATGTCAAAACAGTGGGACGCCTTACTGCTTCTTCTCTCTCTCTCTCTTTTTTTTTTCTTGCATCTACAAAACGAGGTGGGCTCCAGATCAGGCGCGACTACTTCCAGTACACTTGTGTCTGAAAGCAATATTGTGCCAGTAGGTAAATTCTCGAACTTAACAGGTAAAAAAATAGAACAGTACTTTCTAGAATTTCATAGAAAGTAGCTTGCAAAAAAAGGAAAATCTCCTTTTCAAGGTGAAGTTGCAGTACATCCGACTGAACTAGAATCTCTTTTCCTCCAAAACAAGCATACCGCTTTGTCCACTCGGTGAAAGAAAAGCGCCTTAGCAAACACTGCTTCATTTTCTTATTTTTGTTCGTCTCCAAAACGAGATATTCTGCAGGTCACGTGCGCCTCTTTCCAGGACACTAGGCAGCGCCGCGTTGAGGAATAGACGTCACGTCGCCCGAGGACTTTCCGCACCGCCTCCTGCGACACACGCACTGGGAAGGAGGATGAGATATATGCCGAAGTGATGGACGATCATTCCGCGTGGCAAAGCGTTCACAATTCCTGCTCCTGTCTCGCCGAACACTGGGACCCTGCTTTTGCTGCCACTTTCGGGCGTGGTCTTCTACCCCAGATCAGTTTGCTGCCGCTTTCACTTTTGCGTCCTGATGCTCTCGTCTGGATATTGCCAACGTGCGTTGACTAGTTCCCTCGGCCCCCGCCGCCTTGTTTTCCCGTGTGTCCCCATCCATTATCGCATAGGCGAGGGGGCTGCGCCACTGCTCTTTCCTAAAGCAAGGCTGACGCCCTGACGAACATAGACGATCCAATACAGACTTTCGAGCGAGTTTTCGTCTGTAAGCCTGTTTGTATAACGAAGGTATTCTAGCTTGTCAGACGTGCTTGGAATGTCATGCTTATATAATATAATATAATATAATATAATATAATATAATATAATATAATATAATATAATATAATATAATATAATATAATATAATATAATATAATATAATATAATATAATATAATATAATAATAATAATATTTGGTGTTTAACGTCTCAAAACCACGAAATGATTATGAGGGACGCCGCAGTGAGGGGCTCCGGAAATTTCGACCACGTGGGGTTCTTTATCGTGCACGTAAATCTAACTACACGGGCCTCAAACATTTGCTCCTCCATCGAAAATGCAACCGCCGCAGCGATGTCATGCTTAGGCGATGAACAACAAGCTTGGCTCGGAGACCAGTTCTGCTTGCGTCGGGAACATTGCTTATGGATTGCTAATACTTGTCAGCGCAGAAACTTTGGCTAGTAGGCAGTGGCTGAAATTATACATGTTAACGAGCACAAAGCAACAAGCACGAAAGGAAGGGACAAATAAACAGGCCCGTCCTGTTTCTGTGCATCTGCCTTGTGTTTGTTGCTTTGCGCTTGCTAAGATGTATACATTCTGGCAATACTCACCATGGCGCTTCGGTACGAAAGCAGACGTGAAGACCTCAACTTCTTCAAAAAAATAAGATAGAGTATAGCGTTATCTTCATTGCACAGGCTCCATGTGTGTAACCATTTGTTTTGTTAATAACGTACATTAAGCTAGCATAAGTTATTTGGTTGGGTTAACGTACCAAGCGGCAACATACGCTATGACAAATAGCATTATAAAATATGACGGCCTCCAAGTGTTGATTACTGATAAGCGGCCGTTTATGATCTGGTGACGCCTTTTGTATGCGTTGTAACCCAGCTTCAATCTTCAGTAAGCTTTCTTCTCATTATAAGGGCTTACTTTGAGTAATTGAGCGATAGGTAAGCGTATTCTTGCGCATATTCTAAAGCATCACATCCAACCACGGATATTTTGCATGCTGGTAAGCCGCGCAAGTGCTGCCGCAAGAGAAAAGAACCAGGCAACACAATGGCCGACTATAAACTGTCAGCTGGTAGTGCCTTATCTTCTTCATGATGAATCCCTACCGACTAGCTCAATTTTCAGTCGTTCTTTGTATATTTTGGCTCTTGATAAGGTATTTCACGTTATTTTTCTCTTTCATGTAGTAATCTTCAATAATACCTCCACACTTTAAGGGCTAAGGTCTTGTCCTTTTCCTGCAATTCAATCCAAGCCTTGGAAATCTTTCACACTCCCTCCTCGACTATTTGTACCAAATATGCATTTCAACATCACTTTCGAAAATCTAAGGGTCAACACGGTTGTACGAGCTTCAGAGACCTTTTGAGTATCGGTTTCAGCAGTCCTGAAAATGAAGTTTTTTTTCTGTCTGTTATCGTACAGCAGGGTTTATATTATACCCTTAAGTATATGGCGCTGCTTTCGCAACACTCAGTATTGGTTTTCATGGTATCTCTGGCTCTATAGGCTCAGGCAAGTTCTTTTTTATGGCGTCCGGAGAGCGAATATACGCTATCCTCGTGTAGAGTGGAGCCTATACCGTGAGAAGGGCCACCAGTTTCCTGATGACTGTTTTATTATAGATTCGTGAAGAGTTATTGCAGAGAAAGATAATTTTATTTAGAAGTGTAAATCTCACTCGCCTTTACGAGGCCCGCGTCTATGCTTTCCTACAGATTGAACTGTCGCTTTCACAGAGTGCATGCCCAAGAGGACCATGTTGCAACAGGCGGTTGTTATTGTGCTCCTGGCGCTTGTTTTCACCTGGCTGTCGCATTTACAAACTTTCCAGTCGATGTAAAGTGCCGTATGGAGTGTCTTTAACGCTGCCATCAGTTATATATATCAAACTAGTCACGTATTATGCTTTTGTACGCGAGTTGCGAATATCGTTGTATACGCCGTTGCATGTACGCGAGCACCGGCGATTACCTCATAATTTACACTGAGACGCGTATAACTTGGCAAACTCGCTTGACACGTGGGATCAGACTTGACGACCATACTTAAGCGGAGGCACTCAAGTTTTCTAGTGCTTAAGCTGATTAGCTGTTTGAATAGAAAACGTTAAACCACACCTCCATGTTACAAGATACATCTTGCAGGCTATGCTGCGAGAATTAGTAACTGAACCATGGCACATACACTGTAAGCAAGAAAGAGCCGAGATGGGAGTAAATGGACTTGTCCTCTAGCGCACGCCCCTATGGGGGTTTTATATACTCCGTCCAGGGGAGTAAAAAATTTACCCCCCTTAAGGACGGAGGTTTTGGATGGACTGAGGAGAGTATTTGTTTACATCCATAGGGGAGCTTTTCCAGGTAAGTATTGGAGTAAATTTTTATAACTATCGAAACAAAAATGCTTTTTGCTGTCGCAGCATGCGCCTGAGAATCTAATTAAATTAGCATCGAAACACGCAAACTCGATCACACGTACACAAACATACACACAACATTCGCAAAGTAACACAACACTCACACTGACAACCGCTCGCCACCCGCGCTTCACAGCCAAACCTTGGTCACCGAGTATATATAGGCACCACATCTTGACCTCCAATGTAGCTCAGATGGGACACTTCTTTTCCGTGTAATTAAGCAACAAACATTCATGGCGTGCGTGTAAATTTGCGGTGGCCTTATAGATACCACTGAGGCACACCTATCTTTTACTATAAACCCGCCGAACATTCAACGCCGTTTTAATTAGCGAATTTTGATTATCTGCTGGCACTCTGTCGCATGAGGTGTATCCGCCTTAGCAGTACTGTGCGTGAGTCTGTAAAATGCACATAATCGTACACGAACCACGAGCGGCCGTGCACGAACGCTTCAGTGGCGCACATTCACGAGCAACACCGGCGAAGAAACTCGTCGCCCCGCCGGTATACCGTGTTGTGGCCGACGGCGTCGCTAGGCCTCTCCCAGGAGTACGGCACGGCTATACGATGAACGGCAGCTCGCGATCACAAAATGCTTGCTGCTGTACAGTTTTCGTCGTCGTTATTTTACACACACACTGCCGCTATCCGAGTCCGCTGTCCGCATTAAGCTACGGAGCGATGCACTTACAACGAACGAGACGGCTCGTAGTCGCGGTTCCTGTTGCTCGCAGTGCATCGGCGGTCGTATGTTGGTTCAATCGAACGTTGGTTCAAACGTCAAGCTCGCCTTCTCGCTAGACGTTTGACAGCGGTGGCTGCATGGCGTAAAAGAGACAATTTAGACTTATTCATTCCAGCAGCTTTTATTTTCTGTGAAACATATTCTTTGCTTCACCGGTGGCCGGTGCGAGCTCGTAGAACTCACCACGGCGACCGGTGTGGCGGTGTGAGTTCGCTACGCCGCCGGCTTGGTACCGATGACGTAGCGAAGCCTTCTTACCGCTTAGAAGTTGCAGCCGGTGAAACATCGGTTCGGTGACACTCCGAGAAGCAAGCGTTGCCGGTGGTCGGGGCGAGCGCGTCGCCGGCGCAGCTCTCACATCGGCCGCCGGCCGGCTTGATGCCGACGACGTAGCGAAGCCTACTTCTTTCTGCTTCGAAGTTTTAGCCGGTGAAACTCCAGAAACAACCCGCTGACGATCGCAACAGCTTACTTTTGTTACCGATGAAATTATTTTTCGAACTTCTTCGTAACTCGGCACGTTGAAGCGAGGTATCCGTGGCGTGTCGTAGGCTTCCACTCGTGTGCATATGCATTGCCGCTTGACGGGAGAATAAACACGCGACAGCCAGCTCGATGTGTTCGCGGTCGGACGCTGGCGCGAGTTGAACTTGTCTCGGCCGGCCGTTGCAAATCCTCGCTGCACTGATAATTTCGTTGTCTGTCGACAATGCTCACACGGCGACCCACACAAGGCACTGGAGCTTCACACCGGCGCGCTAAACAGATGCCCGTACACATACGCACATTCACACACGCACGCACATCACGACCAAAAATGGTTTTTAAAAACTCCCATAGGGAGTTTCTAACCACGTGACACGCACGTCACGACCAAAAATACTTTTTAAACCTCCCATAGGGAGTTTCTAACCACGTGATCTAAAACTCCGTGGGGAGTTTAACAAGGTCATGTCGTTCATAAACTCTCTCATTAAGCAAGGGGCGTTTTACGACGACATGTGCCGACTTCACTCCGCTAGCACGGAGTAATTGATTGGGGCATGGGGGTTTTAGGAGCTCGTATGCTGGAAAAGCTCCCATATCGGCTAATTTTTGTTTACAGTGTAGCTAACACGCTTCAAGGAAGATTCGCTCAACGTTGATTCCAGTGAGTGCGTTGCATGCGCCATATATTTTTTTTTCTTGTTGAAAAGGCCGGCAGCAAGACGAGACAGGAACTTATCTCATCTTGATGTCGAAGGCCATTAGATCTTACAGGCACTCTCATCTGCAACCTCCTGTATATTAAGGATATCAAGCTAGCTATTGATTTCAATCGATATATGAAGAAAATGCTATTGCAGTACTAACAATGACTCAGCGCTTTCATGGTAGTCGAGACATGGTGTCCATTGTTTAAAACAATAAAATTTTCTTTGCCGATTTGTTAATATTGTGAGCTTAATTGTATGTCTATTCTGTTGATAGGCCGATGCATCATGCTCAACGTTCGTTTCAGTGTGGGACCCTGTACAAGCCGTTTTTCCATGAATAGAAAGAAGTTATTAATAATATCTGTAAAATAGGAGTTCGTGTAAATGAAAAAAAAATTAAAATAATGAAAGTTAAACCTCCAGGCAATGTTTACTTTAGCCTTGCCGCCGCCTTACCCAAATGCAAAGCATTGTTTTTCTGAATCTGTAGTCTTTACTTTTCCTCCATTCCCGCAGCCTAACTCAAGAATAAGTGTTGCCGAGAGCAACTAAGCGTCGCTACTTTACTTTGAAATCAAACGTTGCTTTTCCAGCTTAAGCCGTTTTGGGGTAATTCCAACCTCCGCTTGGTGATGTCGTCAGCCGCCGCCGCTGCCTACACATGCATGTGTATACATTTATCTAAGTAACATAATGTCTCAAGTCTTAAGTGCCGAAATCATGATATGATTAGGAGCTACACTGTATAGTGGAGAGCTCCGGGAATTTCGACCACTTGGGTTTCTTTCGCGTTCACATAAATCTCAGTACACGGGCCTCTGGCATTTCACCTCCATCGCAATGCTACCGCCTCGGCCGGGATTGAGCCACCGACTTTCGGATCCGCAGCCGAGCACCGCAACCACTATACCACTGCGGCTGACTAGGATCACAAAGTGCAGCTGACTTTGTTTCAATAAACGTGTTGATATCATACCGCATCTTTCTAGGCTCTATACTTGGAGTAAGCGTCTTTAAATATGCTTTTCGACGGAATCCTTTGGAGGACACTCCTCCAGCTTATGCTGTGACTGATGCGTAGCCAGTACAGGCTTGGCATTTTGTATTTGCTTATTGCATACAGTGTCATAGGTTGCGACATGCTTTGACACACGCTCCCCTCAAAGGAAGGGCTATCTCAACGTGGCAGTCCTTTCCCCCCCCCCCAAGAAAAAGAGAGAGAGAGAGAGACATACAATAAATAGATGTCATGGGACTCGCTTTTTCCAGCACACTTCCACACAAGACGGGTGCACCCGCACGAGCGCTCATAGATAAAGACAAACCCGCATGCGTCCACAAAAACGCGCTCCCTTCTATGCACCCGCAGAACCACACACGGGGCGTTACTAAAAACGTACTGCGCACATTCAAAGTCACTCAATCACCGTTTCTCATTTCCCATTCATCGCGAACACACACGCGTACCTATAATGTCAGGCACACATGTACCATACAGCGCAAGCTCATTATTGATTTCCTGTGCTTCGAGGGACGACGACGAAGTGTGCGTCTTGCACAGCGCTTTGTTTACCGGGTGACAGTTTTTGGTGATTTTTCATGTTCCTCGCGTAGCCATCGGTATTTTTATTTGGCTACACAGGAAGTAGACTGGCCTTCAGACCCTCCAGGCATGCCTCCGCCGTCGGCGGGCCCCTCGAGGAAACGGAACAGCGAACTCAGCGACGCCGACAGTGAGTCCACCGAACTGTATTCGGCAAGCAGTGACGATTCCGAGGATGAATTCACGCCTGTTTACAGTCGTAAACCAAAACGAAGATCTATGGGAGCTTCAACAGCTTCAACCGCACCTACTGTGAAGCCGAAGGAGGCTTCAATGAACTACACCGTCCTATTTGTGCCTGTTACGCCATCGGACAATCTGAGACACCTGAATCGGCAGACCATCTCGAGGAAACTCGAGTCTCTGGCTCCAAACGAAATAAAGGATGTTCGAGTCAACCCCCGCAAGAATGTCTTGGCTATCGACGTTATACACCAGGCATCTCTGCTTGCTCTGACCAGGGTCACAGACTTCGACGGTATCAAGGTTCGAGCTCACCTTCCACTTAACAAGGACATGGTGGTAGGTGTAATATACGATGTAGACATCTCCATTCCTTGTGGCGACCTTCCAATGCTCGTCAAGGAAGTTAGTGACCATAGCAACATCGTCCAAGTCTCACGTCTTGGCAACTCGCGTTGCGTGAAGATTGTCTTCAAAGGTGACATATTGCCATCCCACGTGAAGGTGGGACACTTTCGTCACGTGGTCCGTCCGTTTACACCAAGACCACTCCAGTGCCGTAAATGTCAAAAAATGGGTCATGTGAGCGGAGTTTGCAGGAACGTGGCGATTTGCCCCCGCTGTGCAGAGCCACACAATGCGGAATCCTGCCGAGCAACTGCCCTCAAATGTACCAACTGCCATGGTGCACACGAAGCCTCATGAAGGGACTGTCCATTAGTGAAAAAAGAATGGAGCGTCATGAAACAGATGGTACGGGACGGCTCGACGCACAAAGAGGCTGCTGATGTGGTGAGAAATAGACAACGACGCTCGCGTCGGCGACGAAGGTCTAAGGCTACTGCTACCCAATCTGGACGGACAACGCGATCTCCTACACCGACAGATCGTCAGACTTCCCTTAAGCGACAGCTACCACTACTGCCGCCACCACCACCGCCCAACGCATCACAATTGGAGAGCCGGAAAGACGCAGAAGCTTTGAAAGCGGCGGCGGATGTCGCGTGGCCCTCACTGCCACCACTGCGCACTCATAAAGAGCCGATGCAGAATGCCCCGCAGTGTGCTTCATCGTCCACAGAATGATTGTCACGACAAGAACCTACAAGTCCTCGCTGTGTTGAGGGCTCTCATGACCACGATGCGCACTCTCCTCAACGGAATGACAACCCCGTCGGCTCAATGCGCTCTGCAAGTACTGGATTCCTTGGAGCCAATCCTTGCAAGCCTTTTTTAGCATCTCGCAGAGGAAATGATGTCAAATATTTTCCCGTTGTGACTGTCTGTGTGTATGCGGTGAACACTGATGTGTGCACGCGTATTACTTGTTCCCTCTTTCCTCCTTGCTCTCTCTCTTCTTTTTTCTCCCCTTCCCCCTCCCCCCGTGTAGGGTAGCAACCGGGTACAACCTGGTTAACCTCCCTGCCTTTCCTTCGCTTTTATCTCTCTCACCACATAACAGAAAAAAAAAAACCCATTTGAACACGCGTGCGTTTTTCGAGATATAACGATACTGTCGTTGCTAAGGGAACTTCAGCCGGTCGTTGTTTCTTTAAGGGGTCCTACGTGGCTGCAACGAGATCTCTGGTTGCCGTCTGGCAATCAGGGCTGTGTTTTGATTCTCATGCCGAGAATCAGAGAATAGCAGCACGGGTAACCCTTACAAAAAAACTTACAGCCAATCTGCAGAAATTCTACAGACCACGAGTCACCCTTGATTCGGAATGCGGAAAGAAAAGTGAAAGACTTTCTGTCACCCCTTGTCACCTCCCAGTAGGCAATTGGAACACCCTTTCTGCAGAAAGTCGGCAGAGCATTTGTAGCCGCCAGGATGCAGCATGCAGGCAGAATGTCTGCAGTGCGTCTGCGGAATTTCTTCAGCATTTCTGCAGAATGTGTGCAGAGCTTTGTCGCGGATGAAAAAATAACTAAGAGCTTACCCTTTGCGTTAGCACCAGGAGTCAAGTACCATGCACCATCCAGGTTAGAATACCGTACATACACCCACCAACACACGACCACAGCGTACACGCACAAACAGCAAAGTAAATACCGCACACTCGCGCTTCACAACCTAACACCGACCACCCCGGTATATATAGCCATGGTATCTTGACCTGCCATTCAGTGCCGGTGGGAAAATTCCTACGCTTCAAATTTTTAAATTACACGTTCACAGAAATGCATGTAAATTTATGCTGAATGTTAGGTAGCCATAAAACACAGATCATCTTAATCTACGCCCGCCAAATGTGCACTGCTATTTTAATGTAGCGCATTCCAATTACCAGCTGGCAGGCTGTCGCATGGTGCGCAGAAAGCTGCAGCCTTCTGCAAATTCTACAGACCACGATCAACCCGGAGCAGCGCACGCGAAGACAGTGACAGATTTCTGTCACCCCCTACAGTGTATGACTGAAAGGGAATTCATTGAATCATTATTATCAAATGTGTCATGGTCCAGAATATATAGATACATACATATATATTATATATATCCACACGCACGCACTCTGGCGCTCATTATCAGAAAAGTCTGCTTGCCGTCTGCAGAAAATCTGCAAACTAGATCTATATGGGGGTGACTGGTGGGTGACTGAAAGGTAAAATTCATTGAATCATTATTATCAAATGTGTCATGGTCCAGAATATATAGATACATACATATATATTATATACATCCACACGCACGCACTCTGGCGCTCATTATCAGAAAAGTCTGCTTGCCGTCTGCAGAAAATCTGCAGACTAGATCTATATGGGGGTGACTGGTGGGTGACTGAAAGACTGAAAGGTGAAATTCATTGAATCATTATTATCAAATGTGTCATGGTCCAGAATGTATAGATACATACATATATATTATACACATCTACGCGCACACACTCTGGGTGCACATTATCAGAAAAGTCTGCTAGGGGTCGGCAGAAAATCTGCAGACCAGGTCGGCAGAAAGGTCAAGTCTACAGGGAGGTGACTGGGGTGACTGGGTGGTGACTCATAGGTGACAGACAGGTGAAACCAATTTTTGTAAGGGAAGGGCTTCGCGGCGATACTATCCTCTGCGTATCTTCTTGTGAAACATATGTCGAAGCATAAAGAAAATAACGATGCTTTCGATATTAATCAGAATTCTCAAAGGAACATTGTTTGGCTCCTTCAAGAATTCCGCCAAATAAGAAAAGCGGCTTTCATATCTTTTTTTTTCCTTCCTTTCTTGGAGCAGAAATGGAAAGTACCGAAAAATGCTGTTTTGTGGTACTTTGGTGATGGTACCACGTGACAATCCAGGACGATGGCAACATATATGAAAGTAACTTCGCTGGGGGATTCTGTCTTCAAAGTTAAAAATACCTAGCCTTACCTCTCCAAGCCAAGTGTTTTCGTTTGACTGTTGCGGCCATATAAACTGTAGCGTGAGGAGTGTAGAATAGTTCAGCATAGTCTAAGTACTGAGAAGCTCGAAAGAACTTCGCTTCAAAGAAACTATACAAGTCGCTATACTGCGCTAGTCTGTCGAAACTGTGCGTAGTCGTAGTTTCTTCTCTCGCACTGTATTTATTTTTCTTTTTTATTGCTATTCGTGCGACACCCTCTGTACATCGTCTTACCGACGTCATTTTAATGGGCACGTATACCTTGCGCAAATTTCACCAGACACCACAGTTAAAGGCGTGGTGGTGGTGGAATAACTATTAAAACAGAATCCGGTGACTTGCTGGTCTGGCCCCAGACCACCTAGGAGGCAGCTTGGAGATCTTGTCCCCTTACCACCTTCCCTATCCAGTTAAAGGGGCCTTGCAAAACTTTTTGAACAAGGTCCGAAAACGCGGCCGATCGGTAGTCGAGGCTCCTGCGAACACGTGAGCCAAATAATGTAGCATTACACGCGGCAAGCGATTTACCATTACGTTTCAAGGACAGCTCCGAATCACTCACTCTTCACTCGATACATTCAGTGAGAGACGGGACCGACTACGTCATAGGCGATTGGACAAGCATTTTACTGATTTTAAACATTCGTACGCTGCGTAGTTACCGTGGCCGTTATGAGGTGCGCCACGCAGCCGCGCCGCGCTCTATAGTGCTAGAATCGCGCACAAATCAGCACTCCATGCCGCCAGGGTTGCAGCAGTGGTTTATGGCCCGCACCATAGGTCCCTTCTGGAAATTATCAAAGAAACACAACGCCACAAGTATGTATAATGTGTATGGATGCCGCAGGGCAAACTAGGGTAATAAAAAACTAACTATGCCAACAATTCCAGTTCATCCTGTGGTGATTCGTTGTATTGATGTTTCTTTGTATTTTGTTTGCTTCTTTTGTCAATACGAAAGTGCGCTTGCGAAACACAGCGTTCACATACAGTCTAGCTGTTCTTTCATGTTTCGTAATCACTTCATTAATTTCGTTCTTTACTTTCTTCTAGTCGATAATTTAGTTTCACGCTTCAACACAAGGAATAATATAATGTGCCCAGGCTTCAACAAGGCTTGCTATCTCCCGCTGCCAAGCGACAAAAAAAAACATATGATAGGACATCTGTGGGAAATGGCCAGTAGCTTACGACATTGTCCTTGCTTCCACAGCATTGAGTACTGAGTCTGAGCCATGCATTCAGCGATCATGTTTGTTCATTATATTTCGAAGTGCGTCAAGTGAAGCCAGTACGTTCATAAGTATACAAAGTCACTTCGCAAGTAACTTCTTCGCTTCAATATTCCACCACAAACAACAGCATTTAGTCCTTTTTTGTGGGGCAGGCCATTTTCTGCACGCGCGCCATTCGCCTTTCTTTTGAAAGAGAGCCAATTTCAGCCATTGTTTAGTTCATTTTGGCCATTTGCTGAATAATTACTCTCATGAGGCTCGTTAAAGGACTTGGCGTGAAAATTGCAGCGTCTGCGCTCACAATGTCTAAGACTACTCAGCTAGTGGCTTGAAATATGAGTGATCGTTAATAATTCTAAATATCGCTGTCACCGCCGACGACTACCCGTCCATTGATCCACCAGAAAGAAATTCTGCTTAATTTGTTGGATAACGCAGCTGTGTTCGCCGAATTCGGCCGCAGGATTTTAAGTCTTGTTATTAAAATGTATCACTCCGACCACTTATTTGACGAGAATGTAATAGAGCTTCAAACGATTGATCGGGATTTGCGAGGAATATATTGTCACGTGGTCGTGATGGCGAATAAAACGGCAGTCGGGCTATTAATGACGCATCTCTTTATTTTGGCGAAATTGTGCCTGGCAAACGAAAAGTCAGACAACAAGAAATACCCGCTGCACACTGACAGCGGCGAACAGAGCGTCGGGCGTCGATAATCTTATCTGCGGTAAGGCTCGTCGGCATTTATACATGCGGCATCGAACATTCGAGCCTTATGGCTGGTGGCCGCGTGAGTTTCAGAATAAACTCAACTGTTCGTGTTTTCGCGCTCAAGCCTATCAGAAGATGCTAAAATAATCTCGAAGGTTCCCAGAAATTCGGGCGTGGTTTGCGCCAGCCAGCGGCTATACGTGTAACAGACCGGTTACATAAAAGGTGGGAGACGCTTAAGCTTCGCCTTTACGAGTTTAACGCGATAGCGATATCCGGCCCCATCATCATCGTGCTCTGTTTCTCTTGTCACTATGTTCAGT
The DNA here is from genome assembly GCF_013339695.2 of Rhipicephalus sanguineus. Lineage (NCBI taxonomy): Eukaryota > Metazoa > Arthropoda > Arachnida > Ixodida > Ixodidae > Rhipicephalus > Rhipicephalus sanguineus. The sequence goes on from NC_051180.1 coordinate 29,871,619, forward strand.
CGCCCGGGTCTCTCTCTCTCTCTCTCTCTCTCTCTCTCTCTCTCTCTCACACACACACACACACACACACACACACACACACACACACACACACACACACACACACACACACACACACACACACACACACACACACACACACACACACACACACACACACACACACACACACACACACACACACACACACTCGACATACCTGTAGTAAAGATTTCCGCCCTCTTGAACAACACCTTTATGACAACAGTGTACCCACTACGTGTAAGAGAATGCGCGCAATAATGTGTATGCCCTGTGTAATGGGTGGCATGCTTTAAACCAGCAGCAATTACGCGCGTCATACTTTTTCGAAGTTGCGATGCAGCCACTACGTGTTCGTAAGGGAATACGCGCAGTAATGTGTGTGCCTTTTGTAATGGGTGGCCGGCTTTATACCACCAACTCGTTATGCAGTCCACATGGTGTGACGCTCGATGGCAATATACACTTGTACCCCGTTTTACTGCGATATTACATCCCGTACAGTGACACCTGTACACAGGACGCGTATGTTTGTGAAGCATTAAAGTTAATTTCAGTGCAGTTCCAAGCAATCGAATGGCTCTGTGGTAGAGCACCTGCTTGCCACGCAGGCGGCCTGGGTTCAATTCAAACTCGAACCTAACGTTTCTTTATTATTTATTTTATTTGCATCTTTCTCGATTTTTCGGTCACAGACAAGACGATGATGTTTCGCTTACAATGACACACGACACCGGAATTTCTGCGGAACGAGCTCTTCAACGCTGTCGCGGTAAAAGTAGCAAGAGAAGCGCGCGCGACAATATCCTGAAGGCGATTCGGGTAGCGTACGTCCTTGTGGATCATGCCTAAAACACGCAGCAATTGACGCCAGCCATGTTGCAAACAGTTACGATTATGTGTGCTTCAGCATGGCCTGCACACCTATAAATGAAAGCGGAATTATGTGAAACTGCGTGAAACTGCTACGAGAGAAGAAATAGCGCTACCATGGACTGTGACTGTAGCCGAATAGCCTGTTTGGTGTCAATTGCAAGCATTCCAGAGTCGGCTTGTTGATTTACCAGGAGCCACAACCGGCCTGAGTACTGCCATTGTCTTCAAGAGCGTCTGCGTACGATTGAAAGAGTCTCGAACTGTACAGCTTCTATTAAGTGTTCCCTGAAAAATATTCGTTTGGTAGCGCTTTTTACAGCGAAAGCTGTTATGAGATAATTTCACCGGGCCGTTTTTGGCGCCGTAGTTGTCCGCCGCCGCCGGTGCCGGTGTCCGTAACCAGTAGCACTCGAAATAAGAAAAAAATTCCAGGATGGAACGAGGTTCGAACCTGGGCCCTCTGCGTTGGAGCCCAGTATTCAACGTCTGAGCCATGCCGGTGCTTGAAACTGCTTTGCAAAAAGAAACGCCAGGCCTGCGCTGAAACCGCAGCACAGTCACAGCGAAAGCTGGAAGAGCGGCATTTCTAGAGCCCGTTGTAAGCTCTCTTGGGGCTACTAATACAAGTACACTAGCAAGGCACCCACTACGCCATAAATCACAATTTTTGTGAAGTTGGTAAGCACCTACTAAGCCATTATTCGTCATTCTGCGGAGAAGCGAGGCACTAGCTACACTCTAAGAACTAAGAGAGTGCTGGGCACTCTCTTTGCGAGAGTATATTCTTGTCCCATATTTAACTCTCTTTTCCAGAGTAAATCACCTCTTCTTGAGGCAGAGTATAGTAATGCCCCCAGAAAGGGTTATAGTACTCCACCTCAACAGAGTAACAGAACTCTTGCCGAAGCAGAGTAGCTGAACCCCTCCGAAAAGAGTAAAAGTACACCTCACGAAAGAAATAGCAGAACTCGGGCCAAAATTGGGCCTTAAAATTGCTTTTGGTAGTTTATTCATGCGTAGATCGTAATGATGACATAATAACGAGCACTGCGACAAAAAAAAAATACGTTAGTAAAAAAAATCACAGTTTCGCCGCAAGGGCGAAGCAATGAATGCGATAGCAAGAAACTAATGCTATACGAAGTGAGGCTCGCCAATGGATACTCTCAATTTGAACAGCGCTCCTGTTACAAAGGCGGCCGAAGCAGCGAAGGAAACTAGCGTGCTTCAAGTGTCGAGCTGTGACACTTGATAGTTCGCGCTCATGTTCTGTTTGTTCGTTTAGCGGCGTCGTTTAGCGGCGCTCCGTAACATGAGCGCGGACATCACGGTGAAAGCTTGAAACATCCCTTTTGCCCTCACCACGAGAAAACCGCGCGAGCAGACAGCGGAAGGCCAAGGTTCTCCTTGCGCAAATATACGAAGCAGCGAGGGAGCTCGCCGACGACTTTAAATGCGCCCGTCGCGCTCCTAGCGCCATCTCGCTGGTAATGAAGAAACGCTTATAAGCGCCGGCCATCTCCGAGTCCGTCCAGTGGTAAAGGGTGTGTATATAACGCTTGCCGTTAGCTACGTGGCGGACCTGCGTTCCGTGGCGTAGTGGCTAGCGCCACTCGCTGCGGTGCAAGAGGTCCCTGGTTCGATTTCGCGCTTCGGAAGCATTTTTCTGAATTATTTTTCTTTGGGGCTTTTATATATACATATATATATATATATATATATATATATTATATATACGTACTTATACATATACGGTGCATGACGGCAACGGCGACGGCAAAATGCAGCCGAGACTGTCCATATAATTGCTATCGCAATAAAAAGTCACAGCTTCGCCGCAAGGCCGAAGCAATGAATGCGATAGCAAGAAACTAATGATATACGAAGTGAGGCTCGCCAATGGATACTCTCAGTTTGAACAGCGCTCCTGTTGCAAAGGCGGCCAAAGCAGCGAAGGAAACTAGAGTGCTTCAAGTGTCGAGCTGTGACACTTGATAGTTCGCGCTCATCTTCTGTTCGTTCGTTTAGCGGCGTCTCTTGAGCTCGAGTGACTTTCGTACGCTCCGTAACATGAGCGCGGACATCACGGTGAAAGCGTGAAACATCCCTGTTCCCCTCAGCACGAGAAAACCGCGCGAGCAGACAGCGGAAGGGCAAGGTTCTCCCTGCGCAAACATAACAAGAAGCGAGCGCGCTCGCCGACGACTTTTAAAAATCACCGTCGCGCTCCTAACGCCATCTCGCTGGCAATGAAGAAACGCTTATAAGCGCCTAGCGTCTCTGAGTCCGTCCAGCGGTAAATGGTGTGTATATAACGCTCGCCGTTAGCTACGTGGAGGATCTGCGTTTCGTGGCGTAGTGGATAGCGCCACTCGCTGCGGAGCAAGAGGTCCCTGGTTCGATTCCGCGCTTCGGAAGCATGTTTCTGAATTATTTTTCTTTGGGGCTTTTATATATATATATATACATACTTATACATATACGGTGCATGACGGCGACAGGCAAAATTCAGCCGAGACTGTCCATATAAAAAGAAACACGCGCGAACGAGGTTCGAACAGCGACCCTCAGATCGTGAGTCCGACGCGCTACCGCAACGCCACACTCGGAGACGACGAGCCACACCTTTTTCTTTCATGTTGTCACTGATTGCACTGACCATGTCAGTGATCTGCCTTCATTTGCTTGTTTAGAAACGCCGGTTTGAGTGTATCCGTACATGCGACAACCAAACACAAGCTAGTTCATTTGTTTTCTTTGTGCTTCCCGGTATCAGAACGTCAATCCGGCACGTTTCTCGGCAAACAAGATTAGCGTAACGGATGATATGTGCGGCATTCGCATTGACCGGCTAAGTGGTTAGTCATTTCTGTATAGAAAACGCTGTACTTCTGAACTGCACATTGAACACTTCAGCTCTCGTCACGCCCTTGGACATATTTTCGGTCATTATTGTTCAGGTTCCGTGACTACAGCCGTAATAGCGCACTCTAGCCGTACGGACCATTTAGCTTAAGGCAGTGTACTCCGTGCGCGACGTTCGTAGCGAAAAACGCGGATATTGAAATACGAAGAATTTAAAAACCTTTCGAGTGTAGTTTCGATCGTCGACCAACTCGATGAGGTGATATTCGCTTATTTAACTGCAAAATTCAAAGCTAAAAACGCGGATATTAGACTTTATTCCAGTGCCTTCCGGTACACTGAAAATCACTGGGAGGCGCTGGATTTCAGTGCATTCCAGTACACTGAAAAGCACTGGGAGGCGCTGGAAATGCTGCTTTTTTTATTAATCGTCTGCATCCCTGCGACGAATGCAGTGCGCTCTACTGTATATGCGCGTGCTTAATAATGAGTGGTCATCGCTCGCGGTATGCCGGCACATCGATATATACTATATATGAGGAGCAGGAGTATAACTTCGTTTTACTCTGTCATGCCAGAAGAGTATACGGGCATTCCACTCTCTCAGATAGACGTGGAGTATAAGCACATTTCACTCTCTCCTTTCTTACAGAGTGAACGTGCATTTCACTCCGTGCGATGCTTTGCGAGGGTAAGAGAACCCTCTGAAGAGTAATTCGGCTTTTTTACTCTTGCGATACCCTCACCAGTTTTGAGAGTGTACACATCTGTAAGGCATTATGTGCACTTTGTTGACGCGACGACTGATGACGATGAAGAATTATGGCTCAGCCCTTTGTAATGGGTTGGAAGCTTTAAACGGCCCACCAGTTACGTAAATTGCATTGGCTGACGCCCGGTCGCTATTTCCCTCTCCCGTCATGCTGTATAACATACGTTGACGTGGGAGAGAGACGGAGGGGGGGGGGGGGTTTGAAGAACTTTACTGAGACCCCGATGAAATGGATCATGCGCTTATGGGCTTACTTGGCAACCAATACAAGTGCACTTGCGAGGAACCCACTACACTATAAATCATTGTAATTTTACTGAGACCCCGAGGAAATGGATCAGGAGCTTATGGGCTTCCTTGGCAACCAATACAAGTGCACTTGCGAGGAACCCACTACGCTCTAAATCATTGTAATTTTACAGAGACCCCGAGAAAATGGATGATGCGCTTATGGGCTTCCTTGGCAACCAATACAAGGGTACTTGCGAGGAACCCACTACGCTATAAATCACTGTAATTTTTTAGAAGTACGGCAGCAGGCACTGTGCCATTTTTCGTCATTCTACGCAGAGCCGTGGTACCTGCTAAACGCATGTAAGGCATTATGCGCACTTTGTTGATGCTGTGCCTGATGACGACGAAGAATTATGGCAGAAGCCTTTGTAATGGGTTGGAAGCATTCAACAACCTACTCGTTGCGCAATTCGCATTGTGTGACGCCTGGTTACAGAATTCGCGTTGTGCGACGCTTGGTGCTTATTTTACTCTTCAACCACGCTATATTGCATATGCTAATGTGGTTCCTTCCCGACATGAAGCCTGTATAGGACCTTTTTGCAAAGCAGTTTCAAGCACCGGCATGGCTCAGAGGTTGAATACTAGGCGCCAACGCAGAGGGCCCAGGTTCGAACCTCGTTCCATCCTGGAATTTTTTTCTTATTTCGTTTTTAAATGCGAAGCATTTCTTAGCGAACTTCTGCGACTTTGAGCGTATCTATCTATCTATCTATCTAGCCGCCTACGACTTTGTGCTCTCCTGGTCGCTTGGTTCATCGAATGTGCACCAAAATTGGTATGGCGTAACATGACTGTATGACGAACATAAATGACAAGTAATAACATGAAAATCATGACACGCATGTCATGTACAGCATGACTTACGTGCCACGATCATGGTGCGCTGGCGGCCGTTTCGCTAGCTTGATCTAGCCCGGAATTAGTATTGCGCGACGTGACTGCGTGACGAATATAAATAACAGGAGTTAACATGAAAATTATGACACGCATGTCATGTACAGCATGACTTACGTGCCACGCTCATGGGGCGCTGGCGGCCGTTTCGCTAGCTTGATCTACCCCGAAATTGGTATTGCGTGACGTGACTGTGTGACGAACATAAGAACACGAGTTAGCATGACAATCATGACTCGCATGTCATGCACAGCATGACTTACGTGCCACGCTCATGGGGCGCTGACGGCGGCTTCGCTAGCTTGATCTACCCCGAAATTGGTATTGCGCGACGTGACTGTGTAACGAACATAAATAACACGAGTTAACATGAAAATCATGACACGCATGTCACGTACAGCATGACTTACGTGCCACGCTCATGGAGCGCTGGCGGCCGTTTCGCTAGCTTGATCTACCCCAAAATTGGTATTGCGCGACGTGACTATGTGACGAACATAATAACACGAGTTAAGATGAAAATAATGACACGCATGTCTTGTACAGCATGACTTACGTGCCACGATCATGGCGCGCTGGCGGCCGTTTCGCTAGCTTGATCTACCCGGGAATTGGTTTTGCACGACGTGACTGTGTGACGAACATAAAAACACGAGTTAACGTGAAAATCATGACACGCATGTCATGTACAGCATTACTTACGTGCCATGCTCATGGGGTAATGGCGGCCGTTTCGCTAGCTTCATATACACCAAAATTGGTATCTTGCGACGTGACCGTGTGAGGAACATAAACAACACGAGTTAACATGAAAACCATGACACGCATTTTCCTCAATGACATACAAGACGACGTATGCAGCTCTTTGCTGGCTGCTTCGCATTACATCGATTCCCACAATGCGTGGGATCTGCCGGCTTTTAGGAGCTTGCTCGCCAAGCTTCTTATGCTCGCGCCTTGTCCACACCGGCGTGACCGTCGGCTCACTACTTCTCATTGGTCCCGCCAGGAGCGCAGCTGCGCTCTCTCCGGTGATTTCAAGAATGCTCACTAGATTGCGCCACCGCTCAAGGCGGCGCACACCACCCTCGGCGCAAGTGGCGCAAGCGCTAGTTAGGTGACTGCTCTAGGATACATGTCCGCAGCATCGAACATGATCGCGTCCTGACCGCAGCCGAAGTTCTCTGCTTCACGGAGACGTGGAAACATGCACATCAATGCATTCGTTCCAGTCGTCTGCACCAAAGAAGCGGAGCGTCCTGCGGGCGGTGTCGGGATCTACGTGAAGCTACCTGATGCGGCTGAAGATCTCGCGTTGCCAGTAACCAGCCAGAGCCATAACGGGGAGCACGCCGCCGTGAAGCTGTCATCCGGGATAGTAGTCATGGCCACGTACTTGGCACCGAACTTGTCACTAGGAGACGTCGCCAAGTACATCGAGAAGGCAATGCATCGATACAGCACCGAGTTCAAACGCGGTCCCTTCGTACTCGTCGGAGATCTGAACGTTGACACTATGCAAAGCGACAGGCTAGTCCAACACATGATGTCACGTTACGCTCTCCGATGCGTATCGTACGACTGCAAACGTCCTACCACCATCAGGAGCACCTGTATCGATGTTGCCTTGTCGAACTTTTCATTGCGTCCCATGATCGATGATCCCTTGGCAACATACTTCACTGATCATCAAGCCACCATCTTTAAAGGGGAACGAGTCCCCAAGCTCATCGAGGGACGCCCGTCTTGCACTTTGTAAAAGAACGTCTCTTGTGTATATATAATCTTTATAGTTCATCCAAATGTATATATACTTCATCAAAATATATAGAGTGAATCCAACCGTAAATTGATAAACATTGTGTATGCAATGCATATATAACAACGTTGTCACGTCTGTATATGGTTGTAGAGCAATGTGTTTCAACTTGGTAAACAACATGTCTTGTGTACATATAATGTTTTATAGTTCATCCAAATGTATATATACTTCATCAAAATGTATATACTGCATCGAAGCGTACATTAATAAACATTGTGTATGTAATGCATATATAACAACGTTGTTACGTCTATATATGATGGTAGAGGAATGTGTACGAGCATTCGCGGGTTACCCGATCACCTCCGAGCAAGCTCCTCTAACATGATTCACTTCGTGGATATGGCGGTGAATTTTTTTTCTTCTTATTTCGAGCGATACTGGTTACGGACACCGGCAGCGGCGGCGGCGGCGGCGGCCGCGGCGGACAACTACGGCGCCAAAAACGGCCGGTGAAATGATCTCATAACAGCTTTCGCTGTAAAATGTCCTATACAGGCTTCATGTCGGGAAGGAACCACATTAGCATATGCAATATAGCGTGGTAGAAGAGTAAAATAAGCACCAAGCGTCGCACAACGCGAATTCTGTACCCAGGCGTCACACAATGCGAATTGCGCAACGCGTAGGTTGTTGAATGCTTCCAACCCATTACAAAGGGTTCTGCCATAATTCTTCGTCGTCATCAGGCACAGCATCAACAAAGTGGGTATAATGCCTTACATGCGTTTAGCAGGTACCGGGCTCTGCGTAGAATGACGAAAAATGGCACAGTGCCTGGTGCCCTACTTCTCAAAAATTACAATGATTTATAGCGTAGTGGGTTCCTCGCAAGTGCCCATGTATTGGTTGCCAAGGAAGCCCATAAGCACATGATCCATTTCCTCGGGGTCTCAGTAAAATTACAATGATTTAGAGCGTAGTGGGTTCCTCGCAAGTACACTTGTATTGGTTGCCAAGGAAGCACATAATCGCCTGATCCATTTTCTCGGTGTCTCCGTAAAATTACAATGATTTATAGCGTAGTGGGTTCCTCTCAAGTGCACTTGTATTGGTTGCCAAGTAAGCCCATAAGCGCATGATCCATTTCCTCGGGGTCTCAGTAGAGTTCTTCGCCCCCCCCCCCTCCGTCTCTCTCCCACGTCAACGTATGTTATACAGCATGACGGGAGAGGGAAATAGCGACCGGGCGTCACCCAATGCAATTTACATAACTGGTGGGCCGTTTAAAGCTTCCAACCCATTACAAAGGGCTGAGCCATAATTCTTCATCGTCATCAGTCGTCGCGTCAACGAAGTGCACATAATGCCTTACAGACGTGTAGCTGGTGCCTCGCTTCTCCGCAGAATGACGAATAATAGCTTAGTAGGTGCTTACCAACTTCACAAAAATTGTGATTTATGGCGTAGTGTTTGCCTTGCTAGTGTACTTGTATTAGTAGCCCCAAGAGAGCTTACAACGGGCTCTAGAAATGCCGCTCTTCCAGCTTTCGCTGTGACTGTGCTGCGGTTTCAGCGCAGGCCTGGTGTTTCTTTTTTCTTGTAATCTTTCCTTGTAAATTTTTTCAGTTGTAATTTCACCTTCTCATGTTCCGTTCTCCTTAGTTTGGAATACCACAAGGACACAGGTAGTGGCTTATAGTGAGTTTGAGGAGAATAATGCGTTTTTTTTCTTGGAGTTTCGTGTTATCAAATTTATCGATTAGTTAGAGCCGATGTTTGTCTCTATTACAATGAATACGAAATATAACGAACTAATTATATTTCGTCATACGAGGTTCGACTATATTGCTGCACAGCTTGTCAACAGACCAGAGCATAACGCCAAACATATCATAACAACAGTTGTGACCGACGCTGTGCGTGTACCTAATTAAGCGTTGCATGACGTTACTCGCTATAGACTATGCAAAGTTAGGAAATTGTTCGCATCGCACTTAGTAGCATGCTATTTAATAATTCGAAACCCTCGTTTGACACACATTTCAGGAGGTTGTGTCCAATATGCGCCATCTCTTGTATGGCTACACAGACTTCTGTTCTAATGCAATTTGATATGCACGCCAATGCGGGTTTTTCTATAGCCGTATAGTTTAAGAATATTCGATACAGCTTTTTTTATTGAATTGCTATGAGTTCACAGAATAAAAGGTATACCACCTGATATTCTTTCCTCTCTAAAAACATGCGGACAAGCTGTGATTGTGTTGAATAATATAGTTCGTAATTTTTCCTTTCTGATGTTTCTTTGGCGATATCACAGTGAATTCAAGAAAATGGAAAGGTGGGCAACTAAACAAGCGTCACCGAGAAATATAATTCGTGCGCTCGGTAGATGCATCGATCGGGAAGCTTCAAATACATACGGTAATCTTTCTAGCTTTCTATACCGTTTGAGCGAAAGTTAGGGCGTGTCAGAATCACTCTCCTATTTTTGCTCCTTTCTCGACAGGCGAAACCGCTTGGTTTTTAAGGCGAGTTCTACGCCACAGGATCGCTGACGACCGAAGAACGTTCTGTGCAGCGTCGCGCACCACAGCCGTATCCTTCGACAGTCGTTCTCCCGCTTGGCGTTCGCTTTTCTGCTCGCACCTGATGTCTCAGTCAATCGGCTGAGTCCCCGGAGAGCTTTCTTTTCTTCTTCCTCATGTCTGACTTACGTTTCCGATCGAAGCGTCAACTGATTCGATTATGCCTAGAGCGGAGGGAGCAGCTCGCAAAAGTCGATAGCGGCAGAATGTGTTATGAAAGGCTTTGTTGGGTGGCTCAGAAGTAAAGATAGGACGCTTTGGCTCGGAGCTTTTCCCGTGTCCTCGGGCGGGCAAGATCAAGAAGTTTGTGTGTGGGATAAACCATAAAGGGCGTTTCGATTATACACACCGCTTGCAGCGATTGCGAAAAGCGAGACCATAAGAACTTGACCCCCGGGGGTTGTGCTTGGAGGCTTGCAACAGCGCGATTTCGATTCATGTTTCTGTTGAGAGAGCCGGAGGTGTTGTGCCGATTTTTTTTTCTTTCTTCTTAGCTCTCATGGTACGTGACCAGTCAAAGCTCTCGTAGGAGGGGCATAAATAACGAAGCTTAATCGCAGTAGTCTTAGTGTTCACAGGAATTAGCCATTCTACGCACATGCACCAGAATTAAATAACAGAGGCCCATATTGGCAAAGGTTATGGTTCTTAAAGGCTTTCTTTTTCCCATTCCATTTGCCAAACATCCCATCGATGTGGATATCATTACACCAACTCACTGTCAGAGAAAAAATCGTGCATGTGAAATAAGGCTCAGGAGACATCTTCTGCGAAGTCATCTGTGGACTCAAAGGCCATCCTCCTCCTTGTCATACCAGGTTTTTTTACATTTAAGCAAGAGCAAAATGCGTCATAATGACTATCCGAAAGCAAAAACAAGAAAACCTGGAACGACACATCGAAATATACGCATTTCCTCCCAATCTGCACTCGCAGAGATGCAGGGATTCCAATATTTACGGATACTCAGCCATCTTCACGCCATTCTTTGTTTTACAAATCTCTTTTCGCTGACTTGTGCTTCTGTAGCAGGGAAGCAAATTGTTTCATGCATTGTACGGCTCGACAATTTTGTATGTAACTCAACACAGTAGCAATCAGCAAGCATCCAAGATTGTGAATAAAACATTTATCGAGCTATATTCTGAAAGTAAAATGTTGAATATAAGGATATGTTTGCATATTGGTTCAACCTCTTGGCGACAAAAAAGATAGTTGACATTTAATGTTCCCTTTGAAAAGGAAAATTGAGATATTCAATCGCAAGTTTGAACGATGGTCACTGTGGATTGCACACTTATACACATCCTAAAATGAATAAACGTGTAAAATCTCTAACTTTTAAATTTTTATAGCACCCTTTTACGACCATTCGTTCTATAATGCAGGATTTGCGCCCAGTTTAGTAGCAGTTTCCGGATTTCCGGCGAACATTCGTTTGCGTTTCATTTATTACTTCATAAGTAGAGATAGTTATATTGTTTTCCTGTAATGTTCTGCCTGCGTCATCTACATGCACTGTCAGTTTACTAGCAATAAGACCAGATAAAAGTTCGGAAGCCTTGTGCAGTGATAAGGTTTTTAACGTGTTAGCTTGGTCGTCACATGAATTTTTAACTTTCAGTAGTGATAACGACGATCTGATATATAGGAAACAGGAAAAGTGCATATCTACGAGCAAATGGATAAAAACCTCTTATAATTTGTATGACTGGTCTATGAAAAGAAAACGAATTGTGGAGCTCTCACTTCATGTAAATTTAAATCCAAAAAAACGGGCAGCCCGCAGGGGTACGTCCTGGACATTTATGAACGCAACACGTGTGGCGGCGCCTGTAGCGACGACGAAAGAATAATTGGCTTCTGGAGTGATGGTAAATGGTGGAGGCAAGAAAATACGGCTCGAAAAGACGAGTCAGCCTGCATGAAATCAAAATGGTCAAGAATATACACATGACAGGAGGTTTATTTAATTATTACGTGCCCAAACCCGAATATGAAGATCTAGCGACAAGAAAGACCTCTCCGGCAGCACTGAAGGTTTTCCGTGAGCTTTCTTTAAGATTCAGTGGACCATGTGCGGCTCTGTTGTTTTATTGAGTCACTTTTTTGACATACACATTGCGGTCCATCTCACTGCTTGTACAAAACATTGTTCTCAACCTTAGGTTAATCATGAAGTTTGACAAGACTGCGTGCTGCCCCAGAAAGTGTTGACCAAACTCTCTGTTTCCTTAAATGGAAAATCACAGTTAGTCTTTCAACTATTTCTATTAGGTAAGGAGCATGTATTCAAAACATATCGACTTTAACCAATGCAACTGTGTGTTTGTTCAGGGGTGTGCGGATAAAAGTGGTATTCTCTCAAGCATATTAAGTAGAGGACATTTCACTGTATGTTCTATGGAACCAGGAGTATCACGCTAATGCTTTCGCCTAAATCGCTAGTTGCAAACCCCTGTTTGAATGTTTATAAAAGCTAGGCCAGTTCAAAAGTGTAAAAAGAAATGAGGACGCTTGAGTTCGCCTTCACGTGTAGAACGCGATAGAAACGCCACACGTAGATCCAACGCGAATTTGTGTGGATAATGCAGCGAGGTAGAGAGGTAGCATGGGGAACTATACTCGGAATATAAGGACAAGGACGCATGTGCGATTGTGATGGTGGACAGGCGGGGACGCTCGGTCGCCTCTGGATTGGTCAAAACCCGCTCCTCACAAACTGCATAGGAAGCGGCAGTAGGGCTACCTATAACTATAGTCGGATACAACTTAAGAAGGCAGGAGAGGCCCCACTCAGACGACCGATGCGCGGCAGCCGATCGCCTCCGCGACTAAAGAAGTAGTCCCGCTCATGCACGCGCCGATGTTCTCCGAAGGCGGAGCCCCCGGCCGTCCCGCCCGTGACGTCAGTCCCGAGTGCGCGCCCATTGGTGCAGGCTTGTGTTCATCCGCCTTTGAGGAGGAAATGCCGCTGCCTTCTAAAGTTGTACCCGACTATAATTCCAAATCTGACCTGATTCTTAGTGATTTTAAAACAGTAATCCGAAATCTGGCGAGGGGCAGAATATCCGTCACCGCCGCACAATTGCTGCATCGAGCCGCGGGGCGAGAAATACGGGAAATATAAATTGTCTGGGTACCAGCACACTCAAGAAACCCCGGGAACGAGGCGGCTCACCTGAATGCTCGTGGTTTCGTCAGCCAGGCAGGTGAACCGCCGTTCCGGGGAGGTCCGCGAGAGATGGGCTGGTGTCCTTTCACGATATCACCAATAATTATCAACTAGAGCGGAGGCTTTATCCGCCCCCGCAAAGGTGGTTCACCAAGGCGCAGGAATGCGTCTGCCATCTAACACGGAATCCTCCGCAGCTGCTTTCTGACGAAATAAAGTTTTTCCATCCATATACTCGAAAGCATAGAAAACAAACAAAATACATTGCTGAAACTGTACGGTCTTCGACCTAGTTTTTCATCTCGCCTGTAGAGTCAATCCCATCAGATGCAAATGGCTTACGACACCAAATTTCCCTCAGCCTTCATATAGACAGAGCTAACCGTACGTATCGTGTTACTTGTATGTATCCTGTTATGTATGTATCCTGTTGTATGTATCCTGACTTGTATGTATCCTGTTATGCGATGGATTTGCCCAGCAGTGTTGGTCAATTGTTTCGCTTCTACTTCAGGACTACTCGCTTGAGCCTTGAGGGCACGTTATAATCTTACGTTCAGAATTGGATTAGACTCAGAGGCAATTTTAGCGTTCATTTCTTTGTTCATAGAGAGCGAAGCTACAAGCTACGCTGTCTAATATGCCTCCTGAGTGCTTTTAATTAAGATCAGTGGGGCATTTAAAGGAGGAGTGGTGATCTTTGAGCCACAAAAAATTGACGCTTATGATTTAGGATTTAGCAGGCACGCGATTCTTACGCTTTGTAAATAAATTATAGAGTTCCTATGCCTGAAGGCCCGAGGCTTTTTCGGTGAAAGTAAAACTATATTCACTACATATATTGTTTTGAATGACATAATTTAATCATAAATCATTATTTTATTACATAGTGCGTACATTATCAGCCCATACAGCCTCAAGAATCGGTTCTTTTAAGCGAGAAGACCCCGTCTATGCCACAATTGTTGCATCGCGTTCAAAGAAAGAATTAAATTTGTTGTCGAAAATATCATGAGTTATACACCGTCACTCTCTAATTAAGCACCCGCTCTGCCTAATTAAATTGATTATATATTAATCGCCTTTTATTTACGCTGGGTTCATCCTTGCTGATTGAATTATTAAGCTCTAGTCGATTTCTAATGCAATTACACTACACTACCGGTATGCGACATTAACGGTCACAACAATGCATTGACAATTTCCGTACCATCGCGATGGTTTTCGACTTGTTTGTAGCACCTTAATTGCACGCTTAGTGTAGTACTTATTTAAGAGTCGAGAGCAAGGCGTTTTTGTGTGCTAGCATCTCCAGCTCCCATGCGATACATGTAAAAAAAAAGAAAACTCATACCATCGCTAATCGGATATCTGCTCAGCGAACGGTGCCAGCATGCAAATGATTATCCCACTGACTTCCATGTACACTCCGGGGAAACGTAACTTAGAAGGAACAGCTAATTGTTATCGCTACCTAAGACCTACTTCCTAGTCTGAAATAAATGACCACAAACAAGTCATCAGGCTTAATTTTCCTTCAACACGCCTCTGAGTGTTTTTTCAGCTCGCGCCTACTTAGCTAATGGCATTCCTTTATTAATTTTTTTATCTTTTCGGATGGGTTTCGCTAGAAGGACGTGAATGCACTAGCTCTATGAAATGCATGGGAGGGCAGGGCTCTAGAGTTGCACCAATTAGATGTATGCAGTAGTGAGCCCCTCCACAATGCAGAAGACAAAAAGATTTTCGGAAGAAACCTAAGATACGTTTTTCTTTGACATATGTGAGGTTTGGCGGCACGCTACCATTGATTTGCTTTGATGCATAGCACAAAAAATATTGCAGCTTAGTGTGTACAGAATATTCAAAATTCTTTTGCAGCTACAACTTCTGAATAACTCACAGCTTCCTATGTACTACATTGCGAATTCTACCTATATTAGGTGTCACTCCTAGACTATAGTTGACAATACTGAAATTCATGTGTCTGGGTTTTGGTAATATATATAGTAGATTTACTTCTACGTAACGCCGCGACCATATGCGACACTTTAGTAGTTGGCCATATGGTGGTTTATCTTACATATCCTTTTATTTGTTATTGTTTTTTATCAATTACGTCTGGCATGTGTGCGTGGGGAACATATCCACTGAGATTATGTTGGGAAACGAATCGCAATATCCAAGATGTTTTGTCATCATAGTAAACTATTTTTCTGCTAAAATAATAGAAAAGTATGGTTAAGACATTCACATCTGTTTTTTTTTTAATTTCGTCTTCATCCTTTATTGAGCAATCATATCACGTAACGTAATGACGACCTTTAGGCGTTTTTTCTTACGCATAATTAAACGCAGTGTTCCATGTTTCCTGCATTCTTGCATTTTTAGTTCTCTTTTCCGTGAAGGCGTGAAACATCGAAGATCAAGTAAACATCATCAGAAGTGTGTCATTCGAGGCTGCATTTACGGTGCGAGGGAGCCTAATAGACCTTACGCGTCTCGGCAAGATCAGGACTATAAATCACAGTAGGTGACCCTGGACCTTGCGCAAGCAAGCAGGCGAAAGGCGCAGCAAGCTTCGGTTCATAAATAACCAACTCCCGGCTGAGACCCTCTGGCCAAGGTAAGATATCGCACCCCTAAACGGGCCTTTAGATCTTTTAGATATATAGTGGTGGTCTAAGAAGTGGCAATCATTTTTAAAGCAACGGAAAAGCGTGATGCCCTCAAAAAAGCACAATAACAAAGCAAGTTTGCCCACTGAACTCATTAGGAAATGTTGCGTAGCGTCTATATCCAAGGCACTAAGTAATAAATAGGGTGCTATGAGCCGGGTCTGCGCAGTATGACGCAAGAATTGAGGTAGGTATACATCACACGTATGCAGTGTGGGAGTGTCGTAGTGCTGTACAAAGAGGTATAGCGCGCATTTTTCATGTATAAAACTTGCATACCGTGTAAAAGCCATCTAGCCTTCATCGTCAGCATTACTCACAGCAAGCATTTGAAGATTTCCATAGATGTGCACAACGCACCTTCTCGTGTGTGTGATATCTTATTTTCTTTAATTTCTGCGAGGCAATCTCAGCGTTTTTTTTCATACCTTACTGTTGTGCAATATTTATAACTGATGTTCTAAATATCAATTATTAATAAATTATTAAAAAGAAACTCAGGAAGCATAACTTGTAGTTGTGTTTCTTCTCTCTCCGCTCAAAGACAAAAAAACGAATAACAAGAAGACCGAAGTGTACGCATTTGTGTTTCGTGGTTAATGAGCACGCGGAAAAAAATTTAAGAAGAGATGTATTTATTCGTGAAGTTTGTAACAATAACACAGGCATATTTACATGAACGAACTCTTAAGAAAAAGTGCTTTCTTTTTTTTCTATTGCCATTCCATGTATGCGATTTTTCATTCGTTGCCCTCTCGCGTTAATCATGTTGAGCATTCTGTATTTCATTATATATGCTGGGTAAAATATCTAAGCATGTTTATATTTAACCGAAGCCTACTCATATATAAGTACCCCTACCATGACATTTGTCTCCTTTCAACTTTTATGTTTCATAAAAAGCGCGAACGTTGCTAGATGAAAAGGTTTGGAGAAATCGATAGCAAAGCCATGGGATCATAAAAAAATATATGACACTAGGTACCTGGCCTTACCTTATTTCAACTTAACTAAACATTTTTTGCTGAAACAAAAAAATCACACCATCTCCCGCTAAAGGGGACCATGAGGCGATGCGAAGCAGCGTTTCGGCATGTCGAGCCCGCGTTTCAGAGGGGGAGTGGAGATTGGGAGAGAGGGAGCGGAGAAGTGAGCAGGGGGAGGGGAAACGAGAGTGGAGAGGGGGAGGGGTGGAGAGGAGGTGTGTGTAGAGGGCGTGACTACCCTTACTGAGCATGCAGTAAGGATAGTCACGCCGCACACCACCACCACCACCACCGGATTGAACTCCGCCATAAGATGCTTCGCATCTAAAAGGAAGTTGTGTGACAAGAGGGCTGGCGTGCTACCGTATTTTTCTTGCTCTCTGCTATTATTTTTGAAGCAGAATACTGCAATGGTGTTCTCATTAGCCATCGAAAGATTAGACGCTCTCCTCAGAAAATTATTACCGGTCATTGTAGCAGGTTACATGTTACCAGAATCCATGACTCTAGGATTATAAACTGAACTTTACATCGATATTTCGCTCATCGTCCCAGATTTTTATTCCAACAAGGGCAATACGCAATTATGAGAGGTCAATTGCTCTTTAATGAGCAGCGACTTACTGCAGTTTTATTTGTCTTCCGACGTCAGCTGTCATTAATTTCTTTTTGACGCGTAAACTCGAGACAAAAATAAAGTTGTCTTGTCCTTCTCGTGCTAAAGTTTTTGAGAAGACAAAGAAACTGTTGGTCGGCATAGAACTGAAATGTGAAAACAACAACTTGGGTGACATGGCAGATATTTAGATATTTTTGAAAATAGGCGTAACATTTAGCGATCTTTCATATATGTCATTCTGCTCATTTGTCGCATACTGGATTAGGCCCTTCAAATGGCTGACACTCCAAGCATTCACTTAATGAACATTTATTAGTGATTAAACTGTAAAGATGGTAATCAGATGAGATGCGCGTGTGTTAGTTCCTAGTGGCACGGATGTGGAGTGCAAGATCTCTGGTGTACAGCGCATTGAGTGCACGTTAATAAAGGCATATAAATCCTGAAATTTTTTTTTTTGCTGCACGTGCGTTTCGCACAGAAACAGCGACATCTGAAAAAAATGTCTATGAAATCTGCCCAACTTTTTAATAATCGTATAGAATTAAAGAGGGAGAAAGAGCGCGGAAATTTAAAACAGAGAATGTTACCTTGCCTATAAGAGCAGGATGAGTGAAAGAAAACGAAAGGTAGGAATTTCAACCAGAATCAGCATCCGGTTTGCTGCCCTACAGTGTGCGTGTGTTCGGAGACGCTAACCTGCGTTTAAAAAAGAGAGCAGTTCAAATTTGGAAGTTTCTTCTGCTAACTAAAACAACTACTCCACGTAGCAACAGCGTACGTGTCTTTTCAGGATACGAGGGATCCATTATTAAACACGCCGTGTCGGAAGAATACATACGCACCAATGTTTTCTTTCTTTCTGTATAAATGTGCCGCATGTCGCGGAACAGCACATCGAGGTTACACTTCTTGAAGTCTTCCTTGCAGCAACAAGCAAATTTACTACTAGAGTATTATAACAATAAAAATAAGACACTTGCTTCAGACTTTGTAATGTCGTTCCAGACGCCTTCCATGTTCGTGCCATTCTGCCAGTGCAAGCAGGACAGTAAAAAAAATTATGGGACGGTTAACGTACCGTATAATGGGCGATCTTTTTAAACGCTCCAAATGTCTTTAGAGGAGCCTTTCACGGCCTCTAAAATTTATGCCTTCGTAAAAAAAGACAAAAGCAGGCAAAGTTGCGGAATAGCACTCTGAGGCATCATCATCCGTTTATGCGCAGTTCGAGGCGGAGTGCAATATATCCTTGAGACGCGGCATGGCGTAGTTGCAGAACAATAAACGTAACTCCTATAAGTTAGAAACATACGGGATCGTTGCATATTTGTGCTGTACAATCAACAATTACTGAATGAAGGATGCATTGCCGACATCATATTAATCAGTTTTTATGGAGCACACTTGTTTCGATGACTATAGGATTTTCGAAAAAAATAATTGATCGAGATGCAGACAAGCCCACCCCGTTGGGCCGTTTCAATACGCAGGACAGGCATAAACGAGCAGTTTTGTTTTATGGCATATATAATTTCGTATGCAGCGCTACGAATTGTTCCGGCATTCAGATATTGACAAATACTAAAACACACTGGCACGAGCGCAGAAAGGAACTGAAAGTTTACTGCTATGCAAGACGCATTTTTTTTTAAAACAAGCTTGCAAGAAATGCCCGCACTGGTGAAAAGGAGCGAAATAAGGACGAAGGAATGGACGTTGCAGATGTGAAGCACAATATGTCTAGGCCGAAGGCGTTCACAAACAGAAAGTAAGAGAATAAATAAAATAGTCCCCACCCCTCAAAACAGCAACAAAAAATCGAACTAAGCTAAACAATATTCCACATTGTGTTAATGTAGTACGATGCACTTCTTTTCGAAATAATAGACAATCAATCAATCAATCAGTCAATGCGGCTTTTACACTCCATCCGGCTGACTTCCCAGCGAAGAGAGAGAAACGAAAGACATGGGGGTTTACAAGAACAATCATTCAATTCGACATAATACATGGATGATACGTTGACGCGGGGTGTTAAAAGACGAGAGACAACTACCACTCATGACCGGCTAATATCACGCTAGCGAAGCGCCACTCGGACCGTTGATGAAGTGCGGCATTCCATGGCATTGCAATAGAACTGTCACGTTAACCAAACCCAGGTTATGTAACCCAACGCCTTATTTCACATTTACAATAATGCCCTTCGTTGTCTTTAAAAAAAAATCAGCTATGCTGCAAGCAGGACTGCGCAATAAAATAAAGTCATCACGTTTCTTTATTAAATCTATTAGCAATCCCCGAGATAATCGTGTTTTACAGATGGATTACTGATAATGGTCACAGACAAAATAATACATATGACATAGACAAGTAGCATATTATCTACGACTATCTAATCAGCTTGGGGCACTTGAGAAGCAGGAATACACTACAGCGGATACTAAACTTTTTACATTTTCACGAAATTACACTGCTGCCAATTTCGATTCTTCGTCCCAGACGAACGGTTGCCGGCCGGGATATATTAAGTCAGCGACTCGACTGTTTAAATTCCGAAAAGGCGTTAAATTTCCATTTCTCGACACAACTGTACAAAAACCGGCCGCCTTTCACATAGCACTCATGAAAGTCAATTGAACGAAAGGCCTTTCACAGATCTCTGACACCGTGACCTCGTGCATTTGCGATGGCACAAAAGCGTTACTACACGTTTTCAACATGCATACATGATCGCTCGTGACTGAATGATCATCTATTCATTGTGTTTAT
Organism: Rhipicephalus sanguineus; assembly: GCF_013339695.2. NCBI lineage: Eukaryota > Metazoa > Arthropoda > Arachnida > Ixodida > Ixodidae > Rhipicephalus > Rhipicephalus sanguineus. The sequence goes on from NC_051180.1 coordinate 29,891,930, forward strand.
GTAGTTTGCCCGTGCTGTGAAGTTTTCTTCACTACAAGTTCTTATGTGCCCCTCTCTGTGTATTTCTGTAGTGCAGGTTAGTGCCCGGGCTAAACTTCATTTACTGCAGAGCATTTCTATTACCACAGTTTTCCGTTTCTCTTTCCAGTCGCAACAGATATACGGCACGCTTGGAGTGAGTATTCTATGCCGTGGACACATCAGACAACCCTGGCGAAAAGAAGGTTCGTACACTGTCACGTGCAAATTTAAGGAGCACACGCAGTATGAAATTAAGTGCTGTAGAGATACTTAAAGGGAAAAAATTTTTAACCTGAGGATGCTCATGTTATGCTTAAAAAAATCAAATAAACAAGCTTCAAGATTAGTCATTCTGTGTTACTCTTCGGAACATAGCTATCGGAGCAGGTTCGCGAATCCGTTACTCATGAGCCCCTACTTCTGAGGTTAAATTGATCATGAGAGTTGCTTGTTGGGCAAGTTGGTACATACTTAGTTAACTGCAAGAGAAGCCACAAAACGTCTGGGGGGGGGGGGGGGGGAGGTTTTTCCGAAATAAACGCCAGTTGTTAGTGCCACGTCTCTGCGCTCCGTCTCTGTTTTCTGCCGCTCTGCTTTTTGTGTTTTCGACGTTTTGTGGCTTCTTTTGCAGTTAACTAAATTGATCATGACTGAATGCACGACAGATTTAGGAGTGATTTCAAAAGTATTCTGACAAAACACCGCATAGCCCGTGTCTATCACGTTGATCTCCTCGACACACCAGTTCTGCGCGAATGCCCTCGATATAGCTCGCGGAGCCATTACCGACGATCGAAATTCGCGCTGTTTTCGATGGCGTAGCAATTTAATTACGTGTTCAGGGCAAGTAACAAGTTCGTTGCAGGCTTGGGTTCCCTTGAACAATGGTTTCTATACGCACCTACTCGTCGAGCATTGTCAAAGTTAAAGTATGCAGCCACTTCTACGGTGAACAGCGACGGTCCTTATGAACAGTTCAAGTTATTAGACTAGCTTTCGTGTCATTGCACATCGTGTTTGACAAATGGATGTAGGTTAATTGGGCGACATTTCATCTTTTCGCGCAGGCAAATTCGCGAAGTGAAAAACGCGTGTGGCAGGCGCCAACTCCAGCTAGCTTAGTCGACACTGCGCAGGCGTTCCTCCATTCAGATGAAACGAGAAAAAGAAGAACAAGAAATAATTGGCGGAGCCTGCACTAAGCCGCGCCAAGGCTTGAAACAGCGAAACTGGACGATTCTGAAGACTAATCTGGTTGCTCCTAGGTTGTTTCCAGGCCTTAGCTAGGGGGTATAGGTTGTTTCTAGGTTGCTTCTAAGTCATTGCCAGGATTTCGCTAGGTGATGCTAGGTTGTTTATATGTTGATTCTCAGCGCAGAGAAGTTCTAGTTAAAGGGACACTAAAGAGAAACAATGAATTGGTTTAGATTGATAAAGTGTGCTCGGAGAACTATTGTGTAGTTTATTTCATCACCATAGGTTCATTATAAAAGGAGAAAACTAAGTTCAAAGTTTCATTTTTAAATTTCGCGCCGAACTTTGTAATTCGTGACGTAAAAGGTTTCAAAGAGCATTTAGCGTATTTTGGCGCCACTGGCTCGATGAAATTTCCACAAACTCGTTATGTCAAGTCTCTGGCCCCCTCAGAGGACAATGTACTTCGATTTAACCGATTAGAAACTACGTAGGCCCAAGCAGGTGCCGTCAAAAATATGTGACGTCAGGGCAAATGGTGCGAGAATTCCAAGGCGGCGTCGCCACCTGTATTTTCTTTTTGCGCGTTTTCTCGCTTATTAAGCGTCTTATCGCAGCAAGCGTGGTGTTTTTGGTATCGTGGAAGACTACTTTACTAATGCGAGAAAAATCGTTTTGCTCTTTAGTGTCCCTTTAAATAACAGACAGTCATTGACACGGCACGGATGTCCAAACTCCACAGACAGATACGCGCTGAAACCAACCGTTCTCACCTCTCATAGATCTACGGTCACGTCGTCGTTGGCGTAAGCCTACCATCGCTTCTGGGTCTTCTCGCAGCCGCCGTTGCCTTTCCCGTTATCAGGGTCTTCGGCTCACCGCCGTCGCTTCGCAGCCATTTGTTGTTGCGCTAACTGTGGCCTTCTTCATTTTTAGTGGACCAGTGGTGGGTATTGGGATTTATCCAATTTCTTTGGCACATACCTGTTTCTGATGATGATAGCTTTTGCGTTTGTCATTTTTAGTGGACCAGTGGTGAGTAGTGGAAGTTACCCATTTTCTGTGGCACATACCTGTTTATGTTGATGATTGTCTGTTGGTTCATCGGACAAGGGACGATTTGCTAAACAGCTTCGCTGTTAGAACCCAAAATCTCCAGTTGTGTTACACAGTGTTCACATACTCCTTCACTATTGCCATTCGCGTATAAAAGAAGTATATGCGAAACTACGGCAGCCAAACAAGCAAGTTGCAAAACACCATACCCACGCGAAACTTTTGCAAAGTCAGACGGCTACGGCACAACCCTGCGTTTTCGGAGCACCTGTGCCTCGTCCCAATAGAAGCCTCTTCTTTCCTCGCGGGCACAGCATCGATTTGCTCTCAGCCGAAATAGCTTGCCTGTGAATGCCCTGAAAGTACCGGCGCGCATTCGATCTATCCAGTCGGCAAAACCAGTCCGACGCCGAGTGGTTCGAAAGGGGTTCTTTTTGAAAGGTCTGCTGCCTCGCTGCTGAAAGCTGGAATATAGTGTTTCAACTGAATGCAGTGATTTAACGGGACACGCAAATGCTGTCCTGCCTCGGCTCTCGATTCCTGTGCTCCGGGAAGCGCTGCGTTCGTTCGTAATTGCAGTTTTAACGCCAAACGCTACCTAAACACAGCGCATAGATAAATAACAACAATTTGAAGCTTTGGTATGACGGTACAGGCGCCTATATACTTACGGTATGGTTATTTGAGTTTCCAGCTGGCGGCTCCTAGTTTCTGACTACTGTGCGGGAATTCCGTGCACTGTGTTTGTAGTTCACACACGGCGGTAGATAAGCACTTCTGGCGTTGCGCTGCGGCGTGTATAGCGACGGATGCCCCTTCTTGAGCGGGGGCCTCGTTTGAATGATGGTAGAAGCTAAAAAAAAAGAAAACAGAAAATACTTGTCTAACCCTCAATGGGTCCATGTTAAAAAACTCGAGATTTTCAAAATTAGCAAAATATCACGTCGCAGTGCCTCATTATCCAATCGGGATTTTGTTTCCAATAAATCACCGCAATTTTTTGTTATCTTTTGTCACATAAGATTTGATTATGCTACTCTGGAGGCATTAGAAAGTATGTTTGCAATTTTTTTAGACAAATGACAGCCTGAAAATTAACGATCACTTACCGAGCCGTGATATGGACGAGTAAGCTTGTCACTTTGAGTAAACGTGCCGCATGGCTTGCATTATACACTGATGGGTCTCTAGTCTCAAGATTAAAAGAACGCTGACTGGCCTACCTTAAACATAAACGCCTATCTATATTGTCGCCAAGATAGAAAGCACTTTTAAAAACTTGCTGCCGAGAGGTGGCTCTTGCGTTGTGTGAGAATACTTTCAAAGGTAATGATCCGTGGAGTCAGTCGCAGGTTTTTTATACAAGAAACCAATGTGACGTGACAGAATACAATGAATAGATAGCTTTGAAAAATTACAGCCAGATTGTGGAAATATCTGAATTTATTTATTACTTTGTTATACACTTTGCCCTTCAACATTAGTTTTATTTTATATCACAATGAATCCTGAGCAAGTTGATATAGGCGTCTGATAAAAATAAAAATTTTAATACCTACGCGAGTGCACCGTCAGTGTAAAGCTCTTTAGAACAGCCTTGCGCCCCTAGCAGTATTTTTTAGTTGAACGGAGAACTGTCACGCGAAGGCAACAAAGAGATAATTATCGCGGTGTGATTTTTGGTCAACTTGCGCGACAAGGCTCAGCTGAGCAGAACATTGCGTTCAATTTATATAAACCGCAGAAGTTACCTTTTGCGATGATTTCTGCGATGAGTAATGACTTAGCTACGTATCGTGTGCGTGTGTGTTTCTTGAAATATGTGCCTCAGAGATTCGCGGACTTCGATACCGCGAGAAATCATGCGCATCTGAATGCAAGGCCGTATCATTTATTTATAATTTTGACGTTGCACTGTAAACTAAGGGAAAATCCGTCACCGGCTAACGCTTACAACAGTCTTCTCGTTTATTATTATTTCTATAGAAAAAAAAAAGAGAGCGAAGGGAGACACCAGTAAAACCACCTATAAAAAAAATATTCAAAGAAACACACAAGGCACTGCAAGATGCTCCTCACTTTCACATCTCCCTTATGGACGTTCACTCCTTATAAGGATTCGCCGCCTAAATTAAACAGCAACGTGGAGAGAGTCTGTTTTCCATGTCGCGTCAAACTGAATTTGCCTTTCCATATACTCCGCTGGCTTGAACAAAGACATGGCTTAAGCATAGAGGGATTATTCCCGTCAGTAGCGGAAGTGAACTTTACTGAAGTAAAAGCAAGTTTATGTCCGAGGACCTACGGCAACACGCTTCTCAGTGATTTATCTTCCAAATGATAATATCCGCTGAAAAATGGAATATTTGGTTTTCATTACCGGCAAAATGAAGTGCCTCAAGCTTCATCAATGTTAAAATCTTTGGCATAATCCGTAAACACCTGTTCTGAACCACATATTGGTGAAATCTAAAACCTTGTTCTTCATTAACATAGCATCGTTCCTTCAGTTACTATATTTGGATGTCTGGCTTTTTTTCCCCTATGGAGCGTGTCATCTTCATAAATGAGTGGGAAGTTTAAAACCTCCTCCATGTAATGATGGATTTTCCAGGTTGTCTGGTCCAATTTCTGTTGTTACTGCAGCTGCCTGTGCCGGCTCATTAGCGAGCGCTCCCTAATCGCATCGCGCACTATAGTACGCGCAGGAAGTGCGTCGCTGAACGATCAAGTCAAACTAAGGTGCTCGCTTATTGCCTAAGGTTTTCTGTAGTTACGTTATGCAGAAAGGCAAGAGAAGCGTGCACGTCCGAGTGACTGCAGGTACGAGTGACCTGCAGTCATATCACTGTTTGTTGAAGGAAGTGAAAGGAGAAAAGGAAAAGGACGGCAGGTTAGTCAACCACATATCATGTTAACTACCCTGCATTGACTACCCTCCAATAGTTCAAGTGAGTGTGATCATGAGAGCGGGTCCCGAAACGTCTTTGTGTTTTCACCTTGACTTCGTCAGTGACCGCGTCTTCTTCATCAATTCAAGGAAAGATAATAAACGTGATAGATACAGCCATTGTGGACACACTCGTTAAAAAATCTTTCATTGCAGTTCAGTCGCCTGAAATATATGCGTGTATTAAACTTTTATGGTTATCTATGCAAGAACGCTTAAGCCCAGGTCTTCTTTACAGCGAAAGCTGTTATGAGGTCACAACAAGAGCCGATTTTGGCGCCGTAGTTGCCCCCCGCTGCCGCTGTTGTCCGTAACCGATATCGCGCGAAATAAAAAAAAACATGAAATAACAGAAAAAAAAATATCAAGGATTGGATGCGATTTGAACCCAAGCCCTTACCGTGGCAGTCGAGTATTCTACCACAGAGACACGCCGGATTGTTTTTATTTTCATTTTTTATCACTGGTCTCTTAACACGGCACAAGCACCAACAGCAGACACTTAATACTATAATAGACACGACTGCAGCAATTTCAAGACAGTCAACTCACCTATGAGTAGTTACATTCCGAAAATTTCTTTAGGTGAGCTCAATCCTGAAAAGCCAGTCAGGAACAGACTTGTTGTTTGAGTACATCAACGTACTGACCAATGCTTTCGCGAAAAAGCCCGCGTGCAGGTCTCCTGTCAGGGTCGCAGTGGAAAACGGCGACTATGACAGCCCGTCATGACAACGGAGGCAAAGAAGCATTATTGGATCGAAAGGCAGCCCATTCTCATTTTCTATTGGTAAAAACCTGATTCCAAGTGAGTGCAAGGGAATTTTTTTAGCGTTCTCTGTAAAACGTCCCGAAAATAGACCCCTTCCCAACAATGCAAAAATGCATGGTCTATTGTCTCTGGCATTCTGCAGATAAAAGTCTGAACCCTACGGCATATAAACTCCTCGATCTTCTAAAAAGTCCGAACTGGCAAGGTGCCCTAATGTAACTTAAAGAAAAGGGTTTTTGCATTTGGCTGAATTTGCATTTTCTTAACACATTTGAGAACATTGTTGCCCTCGCCCCCACTCTTTATTGTCGTATACATAGGTACCGGAAAGATCATAATCTGTTCAGAAGAGTAAAAGAGGGGGGACCCAGCATGTCGCATCTATTTGTGCGGCAACTTGTTAATCCCTTTATTTTCTTTCGGGATGTTCGAGACAGTATTCCAGTTGCGCCTTTGTCGTGTGTTGCCTAACTTTGCGGTTAGCACCGCAAGCACGCCCGGAGACACGCGAGGTTTTTTAAAAGAAGTTGTGGACAACTTCCGCTTTTTTTCAGTTAGGTTTTCAAATGAATATCTGTTTTCAGCCGGTCGACAGAAATTGCATAAAGACATATGCGACATGATTTTTCCGGTACAGAGCCACGCCGGTGCTGGAAACTTCTTCGCAAGAAGACCCTATGCAGGCGTCATGTTGGGCAAAAAATCGCGTTAAGCTATGTAGTATAGCGTGGTAGAAGAGTAGAAGGATAAGGAGTTTCACAACACTGAGGCGGTCCAACACGGAGTGCCCTAAAAATCACACTAAGGCACAGATTAGTAATTGTGACCAAGCAAGAGAGAGAGACAGAGAGAAATGTTTTAATGAAAAGCTGGAGATGTTTGCCTGGCTATTCGCCTGACATGCTACTCCAGGTGCTCCAGGGTGATGATTATGATATATACACTGATAACCACACACACATACATAGACTACACTGTTTACAAAGTTACGGTCAGGCTTGTGGCCCGCAAGAAAGACAGCAGCGCTTTCGTTTCATTTGTACTGCACTCTTAACGAGTGTTTGCATTCAGTACTACTTGAACAATGACATCGGTGCATGAACATTCACTTCGTTCCTTGCACAATATCCCTAAGCTTTCATCAGTTAGCATCTATGTCCGTGTAACGTTTATTCTGTTTACATTATTCTTCCCTTTTACGTATCGATTTTTTTTGCCATCTACGCGTGTTGATTTATCCGGAAATACAGCCAACTAATACAGGTTGATTATGCGCGGTTATAGTCAATCTAAAGCATATGCCCTGGCGGTGCTCCGTGTTACGCGGAGGCGAAGTCATCACGCCGTCAAAATCGGAGGCTGCTATTATCAGCTTCGGATTCGAGGAACAGCTATGGGCAGTCCAACGGACCCGCGACGCAGCAGAGACTTGGTCTTTCTGTTCCGACGTGGCAACGGCCCGCAACATGCTAGAGCGCCTTCCAAGGGACCAAACTAAAGGTCAATCATCCATACACTCTTAGCAAACGACCGCTTAAAACAACGCATATAAGGCGGAAAGTAGGTCAAATTTTCGACGCTTATAAATGGCTCTCTAAGCGGACTACTTATACGGCTCTTTCATGCGGCCCTTCTTTATACGGCCTCTGGCTAAGCGGCTCTTTCTTATGCGGCCTAAATTTATGCGGCTCTTCCCTATGCGCGGCCATCTCGTTGCCAGAAGGCCGTTTAAAAGTGACCGCTTAAAGTAACGCATACCGTCGATGTGGTTAAGCGGTATTTCAGGTCAAATCTGTCCGGCTTATATACGGCTCAATATGCGGTCGAAATATATGCGGTACTTTTCGCAAATTTTTAGAAAAAAAAAAAGGAAATTCTTCTACGTTGTAGTTGATCGTGCAGTGTACCTCTTTCTTTTCTTTTGTTCTCTTCAGCCTTTCAACTCATGAATATGCATTTACACATCACAAGAACACTGCACAGAGAGTCACAAACCATGTATCAACACACACACACTCCACCACGGGGATTTGAACCCAGGACAACCGCGTGACAAGCAGACACTGTAACCACTACGCCACCGCACCACACGATCTGGGTGGACTTCCGCGGCTTTATATATGCACTTCACGTTATCTTGGACGATTTTACGATCGGCTACAACGCTATAATTTTGCATATATGAGAGGCATCGTTCGCGTACAATGCGCGTGTATACGTGTGCACGACCTTAAGCGAACCCTCGCGGGCAGTCACAGTCAGTTTGTGTGTGGAATTATGTTTCTCGTCCGACGGCTTGCGCATCCCGCACGGAGACAGAGGTGAACAATGAACGATGCGTTTCCGAGTGCATTTCCATTTGCCGGCATCATACAGCAGCCGAACGTGCCCTGATGTGCAACCAGCCGCCAAAGAAAAGTTTTCTGCGATGTTTGACGCAGTACAGGCGGTGGAAGTCAGCTGATCTATACTTGGCGAAGTACAGTCTCCCACGTCCTTCGCGAGCATCGCGTTGATGTCGGTGCGTTTATACGGACAGTATTATGTAGAGGTTCATCTCAGAGAATCGGATTAAAACACATAATCGCTTATTCGCGCAACTGATGGGTTTGGTGTAGTGCAGCGCGTACGAGGCGACGGACCAGCTTTCAGAACGGGCGCGCTCATTTCTCTCTCGAGTGTAGCATAGGCGATGAAGAAACGTTGTTGTTGAGTCGAAAGAACAACGAGCCTTCGCAGAAAAAGAATGCAGTCTCCCGAGCTCGAGGCTGACGGCGCGGACGAGCGATGCCGTGGGATTGTCATGCTGGGGAGGACGGCGGGTCTGAGGTTGTTCGTTCTCGTGGTTCGTTCGTTGTTGACAGTTGGAAGTGATGCTCCCCTTGGCTTCCACAAACGATGAAACGTATAGTGCATGACTGGCGCGGAAAGAGCACGCATGAAATCGCTTGCATCACCCGTTAGAACATATGTTTCCTGCCAAGCGTCGCATCAAAAATAGCAATGCTTGAAATCGAATGAAGTCACAATATGATCCAGCTTTCAAGGATAAAACCATGCTATTTCTTCAAAAGTCAGAAGTGGCCTGAAGGATTCAGAAGGATCATGTGAACAATTATACTGAATGATGCAAAGATTAACTTGAAACATTCTAATATTTAATAGGTGCTGTTAAATCTAAATAATAAGCCCAAATTAAATATGCACTTGTTTTGCACCTTGAAGCTTCATGAACGTTAAGCTCTATAACATGCCTCAGTTGACTACATATCAGCGCCGAACAGCGATCTGGTGGAGGCCCTGTGTTGGGAAACATAGCAGGTTGAAGGTTGTTTTCGTATTCCACCCATTGTCGACGAGTGAAAGTGATTCTTTCCTTGGCTACGAGATGTGATCGGAGCGACAAGGGCCAGTATTACTTCACTCCACGTCATCCAGTCGAGTATGCTTTGAGCTTAACAACGCTTAAACGTATAAACTAGCAGAATGCTAGAAGTGGCTGAACTCGGGCAGTAATCTTGACTTCTAGGAATAAATGTTCACCTGTCTTAAAAATGTGCAGTCAGTAGCATCCTGCTTGATTCGGATCATGGGACACGACATGCAAACGTAAAATACTAAATAGTAGATATAGAGGAACAATTCTTTTACTCAGTAGGTGTCATAATTGCAAATAACAGCTGCAAATAAAAAGCACGCTTTCACACTAATAGCACACCCATAAATGTTGAGCTTTACGTGTCCCAGTCAACCTCCCTCATGTTCAATACCCGGGGCGTAGCCAGAAATTTTTTTCAGGGTGGGGGGGAGTCATCCATGCTTTATGTATGTTTGTGCATGCGTTGCATGTCTGTGTGTATATATACACAAGCAAAATTGAAAATTTTTTTTTTGGGGGGGGGGGGGGTTGAACGCCCTCCAATGCCCCCCCCCCCCCCCGGCTACGCCCCTGTTCCATACCATGTAGCTTTACGTGCACCTTTATTTAAATATAAGCTGTCATGCAACATCCTTAGCTTTGGCTGGTACAGCAGCTAATACAAACTGTGCTTGAGAATCCAAGATTTATTGCCAGTACCAACACTAGCTATACACAATAACATTCTGTAGTAGTTCAAGCGCAAGTGTTGCAGCTTTTTTTTCAGAATTAGCAGCTCATATAGCGCTCACATAAGCATGCAGACATACACGTCTAAATGTGCAGCTATTATTCTTTTTTACGAAGAACTGCGTGAAATAAACTGGCACAAGGAGACGCAGGGACAAGCGTCTTCCTTGTGCCAGTTTATTTCGCGCAGTTCTTTGTAGTCATGGATTACCAACTTGCCCAGCGATCAATTCTTCAATATTATCCTTTACGTGCAGCCCCCTTTACGTGCAGTTACCACGGCACACCATCTGTCAGACATTGTGCCACATAAAGGGTATTTGCATATAGTACAAGATTTGTCCTTCACTAAATGTTGAGACCTGAAATGTATTTGTTATTTTTCTGGTACCATTTCAAAACATGACCTTTCCCTTGCAGTGTTGAGACATATATTTGCAATAAGTTAGTCAGGCATCGAGTCCAAATCCATCACTGTGCCAGCCTGGCACTTAATTATGTATGCATGGGTCCCTTATTTCCATTCTCTGCTTCAAGCCCTTCCCTTCACCCATTACTGTAGAACTGTGGCATTTAGGTGTTCCATCTGGCACCGCTAATTGTTGTTACATTTTGTGCCATTTCTTCGAGTACCCATGCCAGTATTTAGTGCACTAAGTGAATGAAGGAACATGTTATGCTGCTGCGCAGCTGCATACTGAGCAGAACAATGAAATGAATTAGAGCCATGAGAGAAAATATAGAGAATATTGTCACGCTACAACGCAAACACAAGACAGTGAGAAGTTCTACAAGAGTAGGAGGACAGCTTGTTGACACAAAAAAAAAATAGCAGGCACAAACATGTCTAGCAAGGCTGAAACTTGGGCTAGTTGGTTGTCCTTCATGATGAACCAGCAGCACAACCACACACAAAGGAAAGCTACACGAAACACAGCACTGTGTTATGTGCCTTCTTTCCTATGTCCGTGTGTGGTTGCACTGCCGGTTCATCATGGACAAACATGATGTCTTCGGCAAAATCCAAAGACCCACTAGACGTTGATGTTCATTGATGTCCCCATTGTCTTTCTCACCTGCAGAGCACACGCATCACTACATATACAATAGGATGCATTGCAAGGGTTCTTCACCTACATGCTCTCTTGTTGGAGTAATAGGGCATTGTGTGAACAAAATAACGAAGGTAAAAATAAAATCACCCTAAAATACATGCCATATTCTTTATTGCTCAATTTTCAACCTCCACGTGTTCCACTTCAGCACCTGTGCACATAATGGCCCCCTAAAGGATCTCGGCAGTAGTTTCTCTGAAGTGGTTTTCAAAGCTGCTATTGGATTAGATTAAGCTAATTGAATCTCATGAACTTATCCTTTCAAAACAAATAAGGGGGCAGTCCACTTGTTATTTTCTAGCAAGCTACCTTAGCAATTTGGCTTTGAACGTGTGCACTTTCCTTGCAATTGTGTCCCAAACAATATTAACTACAAGACACATCATTCTACACTCTTAAAAGAAAAGGTAGTGCTACTTACTAACTTTGAGGTAGTAAATTGCTGTCACAACATTCACTACCTAAGTAGTAACTGCAGGTAGTAAACGGCAAGGTAGTAAAGTTACTACCATGTCATTTACTACCTGCAGCTATTACATACCAAGGTAGTAACATAAAGTTAGTAAATTTACTACCATGACAGTTACTAGTTCCTGTTACTACTTATTGGAAGGTAGTAAGCTAAGCTAGTAACATTACTACCACGACAGTTATTACTTAGTTACTAAATGCAGGAAAATAGTATTTGTAAGTTAGCAAATTTCCACCGTGCATGTTAGCTATTTGCAGCAACTATTGATGAAAATTGCTACATCATTTGATAACGTCAGTCAACTTCATGAACTAGAAAAAATTGCATCTTACTTAACACAAGGAGCATGCATCAGCTAATCTCACAGAAAAAAAAATTAATGTATTTCAATAAAGAGACTAATGTCTTTAGACATCAGAATCATTGCCCCGCCACGGTGGTTCTAGTGGTTATGGCGCTCGACTGCTGACCCGAAGGTCGCGGGATCGAATCCCTGCCGCGGCGGCTGCATTTTCGATGGAGGCGAAAATGTTTGAGGCCCGTGTACTTAGATTTAGGTGCACGTTAAAGAACCCCAGGTGGTCAAAATTTCCGGAGCCCTCCACTACGGCGTCTCTCATAATCATAGCATGGTTTTGGGACGTAAACCCCAGATATTATTATTATTATCAGAATCATTAGACTGTCTTTGCCAGTCTAATGCGCTTCTCATGCACACCTAATGAGGGTCTACAAGGAATTGGCTGCTGTTAGTGTGTAGAATTCTGATGTATGAGTTTCAGCGTATTGCAGCCTTATGCCTGCAACAGTATGTTTGCTGCACACAGGTCAATAAATCTTTTTGTGGTTAACAATACGAAAGTGTGTAGGCCTTTAGAGGATTGTAACAAAAATATCAGCAGAACATTTCCAGCAATGACTATATCAACAGCGTTCTTACATATAAGAGTATTTTGAAGCCAATAAGTAATCTTGTAGGCCTATGATGCAGGCATTTGGAAACAAGCTCTACATTGTCAATTTATTTAGTTTCAATGGGACAATAAATGGGGCTAGTTGATTCAATTCCCATGAAAGTGCAGTTTTATAATCACAAACAAACCAATAAGATGATACGAGAAGTTTCCAGGAGTAAGTGCTTTTTATTTAATTTCTCGACGCGGCACTGACGATAGGCTCTCCTGTGCTGCACTGTTGTGGTGGTACAATTGCTGTATTTGAAACCTGCAAGAGAGAGTGTGAAAATGTAGTTTGGCATTGAAGCAAACAGCTTAGCGCAACACATCAACAGATGCTGCAATTTATGATTGATGACTTTCTGTTTTGAAATAGTGATATCATTTTTACCATTTTACTTGAATAATCCACGTGTATTCAATGCCCAACCCCATAGCCTGGCTTAATGCTGCTTTGATCAAAAACATAAGAAAACAAACCGCTATACAGCACTTCTGAGGGCTGTGGTGTCATAGATAGGCCAGCTATCATATACAGGCCAATTAGCTCGGTCAGCTTCTTTGATGTAACGTTGCATAACAGCATCCTTTCGCTACTCAAATGGTACTCCATGCATGACTCCTGGATGACTCCAGGAATAGGCTATTCTGCCATGAGAAACGCCCTCACCCGATCATGCCCTCAGTGGACGGAAACAAGTTTTACGATTCAAGTGGAACGCTCGAGGAGCACGGGGTTCCCTAGTGCTCTTTTGAGCTCCCTAGCTGAAAAGATGCTCGTCACTCTTAGAACGACCAGAAATACAGGCCAACAAGCACACTCGCTCTCCCTTGGCTGACGTTCCCTACATTCACGGTTTCTCTCATAGGTTGAAGAAGACTGCAGGCAGAGTAGGCATAAAGAGTTTTGTGCTCCATCCCAAACCATCTGGCCTCCCTATGCAGGCTAGTTAACAGGGATGAAACAGTATCCTTTTGCTGTGAAAAGAAGCACAGAAATCATTTCATGAATGCGTGAAGAACGTCCTTTATGACATTCCATTATCATGCAGAAAATCATATGTAGGACAAACCGGACGATGCATAAATACAAAATGGGTGAACATGCCAAATCTTAAAAGCAAAACAGGCAGGAACCTGGCATTGTACATCATGCAGCTGCTCCCCATTGCTTGACAATGTGCAAGTTCTCATGAAATATCGGAGTAAATGTGCTCACAAAATTTGTGAGGCGCAAATAATTCACAAAGGGGAGCAGCTTGCGTTAGCGCGCTATCACTAGCACTATTTGACGAGAGAAATTAGATGCCATGAGCCTCAATTGTGATCACTAAGCTTGTTTCACATGTTTTGTTTCTTGTTTGGTTTTCTGTGTTTATTGTTAGTGGTTGCGTTTCTAGCCTGCTGTCACTTGCTTAAAAAACCTTTTTTTTTTCAGACCTGGTCTTCGTTTTTGTTGATTTATGAATGTCAGACTTTTAGCGGTTTTAATCGTTTGGTAATTGAACACCATCTCATTGTTCTTTTTTGGCCATTTTTTTGTTTGTGGTTATGTTTAA